>NW_021319908.1:1112488-1136585 GCF_001605985.2 Dendrobium catenatum | reverse complement strand
GTTCAGGGCGATATGATCGTATCAATCATCCTTAATTACTCCCTTGATTTCCTGATCAATTAAGGCATAATTTGTGAATATCGTCCAGGCCGATCAATGATCATCCTGGTCGATAATTTAAAAATACAATATACCTTAATTATCTATGGTGGCAACTTCTTTCTATTTAGAGCTTATCGTCCTGGCCGATACACTTATCATCTAGGCCGATATGTTATTGACGGCTGCCCTAATTAAGAATCCTTATTTAGACTTTTTGTTTTAAGCCTGATCGTATAGGATGATGTAAAATTTGTCCTGGCCGATATGAGTAAGAACATAAATTCTAAGTCTCTCAAGTGTGTGTGTGTAGGGTTACTTAGCATCAGTCTCTTTGACCATTACAAGTAGACTCAAGAAGTGAAAAACAAAAGTACAGACTGACTCAACCCTAAACCTACGCAATCCTGAACTGGCTTCATCTGTTCGTCCGATCTTCGATTCCTGAAAAGTTAGAAGAAACAAGTAGTCCAAGAGAATCAATAGTGTTTGTCAATCATCAAAAGACAGGTCATGAAAATATGTTTGCAACAGAACATTTTGATACATGACTATTAAATATTTTGCATGAAACCAAATTAATTAATTTTTGATATGTATACATGGTTTACTCAGATTGTTACCTTAATACATACTTTAGGTAGAGAACTTATAAGTTCAAAGAAAACTAATAAATTCATATATTATTTACCTACTTCTTCTGATGCAAAGTTAACTTTCATAACTGAGTCTATAGATCTGAATATATATTCTATTGACAATCTACTTGGATCTCTAATTGCATATGAGCAAGGAGTGAATCCAAGATAGATTGATATAGGTACTAAGCGAAAAGAAAAGAATATAGCTTTGAAAATTGATAATTCAAAGTGTGATTAATCAACACCTGAGGATAAGAAGATATTACACTTATGACTAGGTAATTCAAAAGTTTTCTTAAGAGAAAATAATGAAGATGTAGGCATTCGAACAAAGTTAAGTTCAATAAGAATGCTAAAGTTTCTAATGAGATCTATTATTATGAATGTTTGGAGCTTGGACATATAAAGACTTATTACTAAAATATCAAATCTAATCCTAACAAAGATAAAGCTGAGGAGAAAATGAATATTGGGAAGGGCAAGAAAAGAATGCAAATAGATTTCTCGGTTGACTTAGCTTCAGATTCTTCACAAATAGAAGCTGAAGAGAAGGTTACAAATTTGTGTAATGGTAGATAATCTTGATCATTTAGATCAAGAGGTGTGTGACCTATCATATGATGAATGGTTTGATGTTTTTGAGTAAATTCATAATGCATATGGGAAACTAAAAAAATTCAAGCTAACCTTAATATCAGGTATCTGAATCTATAAAAAGAAAATGAAATCTAAGGAATGATCATGCAAACTTAGATAACAATCTCATGGCTTTGCTAAATCAATTTGATAATTTGAATAAGGAGAATAATTTATTTAAAAATCTAATAATGAACTTGAAAATGATTTAAATCTTTTTATGGATAATTCAAATCAAAGAGAACATGAATTTAATGTTGAAATTTTGATTTTGAAAAATGCAAATTCATATCTTGAAGAAAAATTAAAAGCCTAGAAATTGAACAATTTTATAATTTTATAATCTAATCTAATGCTTAAAAATTCAAAAGCTAAGAAAAGATATTATAACTTATATAGACTTGTAAATCCTTTTTGTGGTGTTAAATATTGTTCATGTGGAATGTTGGGTCATAAGACCCACACTTGCACTATTCATTATAGAACACATTTAGTGTTGAGACCTAAGATGCATCAATCACAGCATATCAAATATCCATCTGGATTATCTTTATAAAGAGGAGAACCCAAATTTATTTAGGTTCATAAGTTTAATGTTTTATAATTTTATAAAGATGCTCTCATACAAGCCCTCATGAGAGCATTTGGCACTTGGACATTGGATGTTTAAGACATATGACTGGATATATAGATTAATTTTTATTATTGGAGGCTAGAACTGGAGACAAAGTGACACTTGGAGATAATACCATTATGAGAGCGGAAGGTTTAAGTATGATTGGTAACATGAAAAATATTCTAATTGAAAATGTTTTATCAATTGAAGGCTTAAAACATAATTTGCTAAATATAAGTCAGCTCTGTGATAAGGGTTATAATATAATTTTTTTTTCCTACAAGAAGCATTATAAGCTAAAATGGAGTTAATGTACAGTATGGACATAGGATAAATAATATTTACATGCTTGATTTAAATTACGCTAAATCTTTTAATGATTCTTTTCTAAAAATAATTGTTGATGAATCTTAGTTGTGCAATAGAAGACTTTGTGATGCAAACATGAAAAATTATCTGAAGAGTACCCAAATAGAATTGATAAGAGGAATACCCAAACTAGAATTTACTAAGGATAACATTTATGATGAATGTCAATTAGGGAAATAAATAAAGTTCTCCATTAATTTAATTAAAGTTCTTAAAACTAGAAAATAATTAAAAGTCCTTCATATGGATCTTTTTGGATATGTTAGCACTGTAAGTCTAAGAGGGAAAGTTTTTGTGTATGTAATTATTGATGATTATTCAAGATTCAATTAGATTAGATTCTTATCAAATAAGAGTGAATCATTTGATGAGTTTATAAATTTTTCTACTTAGATTCAAAGGATGCTATGTTATGAAATCCTTGCAATTCATAGTGATGATGGAAGAGAATTTTAGAGGAGAAATTGAAAATGAAAAATTTCAAGTTTTCTGTAAAGCACAAGGGATAGATCACAATTTTTGATCTCATAGAACCCCTCAACAGAATGGGGTTATTGAAATAAAAAACAAAACTTTGGTTGAAGTTGGTAGAACCATGTTTGCAGAATATTCACTTCCTGAATATTTTTTGGCTGAAGTGGTAAATACAGCTTGTTATGTTTCGAATAAGGTAAATATTAGATATAACTTGAATAAGACACCCTATGAGCTCTTAAAGGTAGGACTCCATCCTCTCACTTCTATATTGTCTTTGGATCTAAAATATTCATTCATAATAATGGAAAAACTCTTTTAGAAAAATTTGATTATAAATTTGATGAAGAAATTTTTTTAAGACATTTAAATGTTGGCAAGTCCTAAGTTTTTAATAAAAGAAATATTAATGTAGAGGAGACCACTCATGTAGTTTATGATAATTCTGACATTACTAGAGGGTCTAGGTTGGAAGAAGAAGATATTAAAGAAAATATCCAAGGAATTAAAATTTTAATTCTTGAAGAAAAGGTTGGAAAAAAATGTAATTACCTATAGAATGGAAATATCCTGAAACTCATCCTAAAGAACTAATTTTAGGAGAGCCAAGTGAGGGTGTTAGGACTAGGCACGGGCTTATCAAAGTAGTGAACCATTGATAATTTATTTCAATAATTAAACCCAATAATTTAAATCAAGCATTTTCTGATGAATTTTGGATATTAGTTATGCAAGAAGTGTTGAATCAATTTGGTAGAAATAATGTTTGGGAGTTAGTAAAAAGACCTAAACATTAAAGTGTTGTTGGAACTAAGTGGGTATTCAATAATAAGATGAATGATTCTTGTGTAGTGGTTAGAAATGAGGGATGATTGATGGCCAAGGGGTACAATAAAAAAGAAGAAGTTGATTTTTCAAGTGACTTTTGCCCTTATAGTTAGACTTAAAGCAATATGGGTGCTTCTAGCTTTTTTTAATTTTAAAGGGTTTAAATTATTTCAAATGGTAGTTTAAAGTACGTTTCTTAATGGGTTGATTAAAGAAGATATTTATGTTGAGCAATCTAGAGGTTTTAAAAATTTATAGTTTTCTAATCATGTGTTTAAATTAAAAAAGCCATTGTATAGATTAAAACAGGCACCTAAGGCATGGTATTAAAGACTAAGTATTTTCCTACTAGAGAGATCTTAAAAAAAGGTAGTGTGGACACCACTCTCTTCATAAAAAGAATAGGAGATGAAATTCTCATTATTTATATTTGTGTTGATGATATCTTATTTGGATCCACTGATAAAAATCTTTGTGATGACTTTTTAAATATAATGAGTAAGAAATTTGAAATGAGTTTGATGATAGACTTGAGTTACTTTATTAGTTTTAGTATAAAGAAAAAAGAGGATTACACCTTTCTTAATCAATCCAAATATATTAAGGTTTTCTTTAAGAAGTATGAAATGGACAAAGCTAAACTAGTAAGTACTTCCATTAGTTCCTTAGGTCAGTTAAATAAGGCCTCTAAAGGAAAAGTTGTTGATCAAAACAAATTTAGCTAGATGATTGGATCATTACTTTATTTAACTTCTAGCAGACCTGATATTATGTTTAGTGTTTGTATGTGTGCTATATTTCAAGCTGATCCAAAAGAATCTCATTTAAATTCTATTAAAAGAATTCTATGATTTCCTTTAGGAACTTAAAACTTAGGGATTTGGTATCCTAGGCATAACACCTTATTTGAAATCATTAGATATTCTAATTCAAATTTTACAGGAGATAGGGTTGATAAAAAGAGTACTTTTAGAACATATCAATTCATTAGAAATTCTTTAATTTCCTGGTCTAGCAGAAAAAATTCAATAGTTCTTTCTACTACTGAAGCAGAATATATAGACTTAGGAAGTTATGTGGCACAGGTTCTATGGTTTAAGCAATAACTTATGGATTTAGTCTTTTTAATTGATACTATTCAAATTTTATTTGATAACACAAGTGTCATTTATATTTTAATGAATCCAATTCAACACTGTAGGACTAAGCATATAGACATAAGGCATCACTTCATTAGAGACCCTGCCACTATAGGAAAAGTAAAGCTATATCATGTAGAACCTGAAAATTAACATACAAACATTTTTATAAAACCACTAGTTTTTGAAACTTTTTGCACCTTAAGAATTAGGTTGGGTGTTAATGATAATCATACTTGATAATTATTTTTCTGTTAATTGCATTAATGGTGTATTTCTTTTGTGTTTATGATAGTATTTTTGGTCTTTGTTTGTGGTTTATTTTATTTTTTTTGTACTTTTTCTCTATTTTGTGATTTTTTAAATTATTATGGTTTTTGTTCTTATGGTTCGTTGATCTTACTTAAATTGTTTTGGAAAGTTTCTTGATCATCATGTAAAAATCAAATATTTCTTTTCCTATTTGTACTGTACGATCCACTTTCGTGCTAATGAGTTCTCCAATTTTAATATGATTTCTTTTATGGGTTGGACAAATAATTTTTTTTTTATATGATAATTGTACATTATGAGCACATCATCGTCTAAACAAACTATCAATTCTTTTCCTACTTGTTCATGGCAAGAATTCCAAGGACAGTTATTTTTTGAACATCATCTATACGAACTAATATTTGTTTGTATGATCTAGTTGTCGATCTACATGTAGATGAATTCAACTGGCAGGTATGATCATTATTAACCAATCAAAAAAGACCAACACCTGTTCTTTTGTACTATCAGGTTGTTCAAAGGTCATATGATATGACTCCTTGAAGAGGAAACTTTATGAAAATTCATTTCACTGAATTAATTCTTCTTGACTATTTTTGTTTGTCTGTATGAATTCAAGTTTGCAATGTATGAATTTCACAATTATATGTAAAAACCCAATTTTTTGTTGTATTAAATAATCCAATTTCTATAAATTGGAAGCCTTTCCTTGGATTTCATCACAATCGTTTCCATTTTTAATCCTCATATTTAATTCTTCTCAAATGTCAAGCGAAAGCAAGCAAGTTAATCAGACTAAAGGGAGTTCAACTAGTATGGAATGAGTTGATAATTTTCTTTCGAAAGAAAATGAATAAGCCTTTGATAGGTTTGTTATAGCTAAAATAATTCCTTCATGTCTTCTTATTCAAAAAGAAATAAACTTCCTAATCAAGCCCTTATTTGAATATACTCAAATTTCCTTCATTCTCACCTTGATTTATGTATTTCACTTGAACACTTTCTACTATTTTCTTGCAAATTTGGTAATGAGACAAAATCATAAACTAATGTCCTCTTATGTTTTATATCAAAGAGTTTAAGTCAGTAAGGAATATTTGGGAACATTTATACGTCTTAGAACAAAAAAAGTTAGGGCGCACTCAATGATTTCTAGAATTGATTTTGATTGGTCTTAAATTAATCGAATTCATAGGGGTATATCTTCAATCAAATATTTAAACCTTGTTCAAACATCGAATCAAAATGTCAGGATCATTCAATATATCTTAAGAACCTCTATTATTTCTAAAGATGGTGATTAAAATCAATATCTCTCCTATGGTTACCATTATTACTAATTTTATAATGTAAAACTCTCTTATTGGTGAAGCCCAGTTGATTCTAGACTATTTCAATAATCTTGCTTACATGGGACTTCCTATCATTAGGAGGAAGAAGAATGTGGTTTTAGGCACCTGGTTGCATATATTATGGAGAAGAAGTATAATCTTATTTATCTTGATCCCCCCATATAATCTTCTTTTCTATTTGCCTGATGCTTCATTTTGTATTCTTTCCCATCAGGAAAAAGGGGTTGAGGGAGATGAATTTCTTAAAGAAATATGACATGCTCTAGCACCTACACCTACTTCTGCTCTTGTACCTAACAAACATTTATATCAAGAAATGATCCAAAGATTTGATCATCGTGAGTATCACTTTGATCAATGATTTGATCATATTAAGACTCTCTTGGACCAACAGGATTTTAGGTACAATGAAGACATGAGTTGGGTGAGAGGACATGTTGAAAAAATTAATACTCAACTAGATACCATCAATAGCTACTTTACCCTATTCTGTCATCCACAGCCTCTTCCAGATCAAGATTCCTTGGGCTATTAGTTTGGTTGTTGTATTTATTTTTGGATGCTTTAGTTTGATTGTAGTTCTTGTGATACTTTTAGTTTGATTATAGTACTTATGATGTTTTTAGATTTATTGTAGCACTTGTCTTGCTTCTTTTTTCAGATGTTTTAAATTTGAGATTGTTGTATTTTCTTTGTTTTTGAGTCCATATTATATTAAAGAAAACAATTTGGCTTGGTTATTACTTTGTTTTTTTGTTCCCTCTTAAATTGTCTAAGTTATTATTGAGTAATCTAAAATGTTGATTTTAAGGATGAAAATTTTAAATTGTTTGCATTACAACCTTATTTCGTATTAAAAAAAATCAACTTAAAGAAAATTACAATTAGATTGAGATAAGGAAATCAAGTTCATATTCTAATAGATATTAATCATATTGTTATAATTATTGTAAAAATTATGGTTTATTTTTCTTTTATTTTCTTTCTCATTGTGTTGATTTTATTATTATTTATTCAATTTTATTTTGTGATTTACTCTTCCTTATATGAGAGAGTATTTTCTTGTGTTTGGTGTTGAAATAGTTAAAACTTAGTTTTTGATTATTGATATTCTTGCAACATATATATGTTTTTGATGATTTCAAATATTATTACGTTGATTACAATTTCTCCCATCATATTTTGTATGATTATTTTTGTTATTTATGTGAACTAACATTTCAAAGAAATTATACTCCAGATTGATGAAGACTTCAAATCAGATCAATTTAAGTTTTATTTTAAATGATGTCTATATTTTTCATTTTATTGAGTCTTAGAGAGTGTGATTATAATTGAGAAGCTGTGCACACACACACCGGTGGAGATTTTAAATTTTACAAATTTTTAACTAATCATACAATACGAAGTAATTTCATACAGGATGATTTGTTCAATTATTTTCCCCTATGAGTAGTCAAATGAATAGAAAGTAGAAAATTTTTTTGAGCATGGATCATAATATATGATATCCCATTCGTAGGTACGACATCTAATGTACAAATTGGACAGATCCCCTTTTATCCAGACTAACTTGAAAAATTTTTGAATGGTTCATACCATACGATGTCGTCATCATACGTACGCCATCAAGTGTACTAGTTGGATGAGTCCCTTTTCGTCATGACAACTTGAAAAATTTTTGAACGGTTCATATTGTATGATGTCGACATTATACGTACGCCATCCAGTGTATGAGTTTGATGAGTCCCTTTTCATCTCGATGAACTTGAAAATTTTGTTAATTGATTGTACTGTATGAAGTCATTATTGTATATACGCCATCCAGGGTATGAAATTATGGGATTCCTCTTCATCCTGACGAAGATGAAAATTTTCTAACTATTCGTATGCACCAAATTGGGTTCATATAGGACAATCATCGTGTATGAAATTATTTTGTACCATTTTACATAAGGTTTATATGCAAAAGTTTTTAAACTATTTGTACGTACGAACATACGATCATACTGTACGATCGCGTATGCTCAAAATGGAAAATTTTAGTTTCTGAACAGTTTTTTATGTCTTTGATATAAAAGGTCTTCTACAACTGATATGAAAATTGTTATACTTCATGAATTTTCAAGAGCAAGTGAAAGAGATAGTGTGGAAGAGTGTTTGAGAGAGATTTATTGGAAGTGGAGTGTGAAGGGTTCACAAGGTTACTCAAAGGTAAGGATCTCTTTATGTTTTTGGTGATCACTCTTCTTTTCTTCTTTCTAGTTGCTCATGAGAAGATATGGTACTCTTCGAACACTTGGAGGGTGTGAATAGACGACGGTACTCTGGTGACACTTCGAAGGTGTGAACAAATGACGGTACTTTGATGCACTTGGAGGGTGTGAAAGGATGATGGTTCTCTACCACACCATGGATTGGTGGAAGAGAGGTTTTTGTAAAAGCTTCTCCACTTTGTCGTGGGGGAAAAAGGAGAGAAAATTTGGTAATTGTATAATACCTAAAGAGAGAGTTTTCAGGGAGTGGATGTAGGTCGTGTTTGACTGAACCATAATAAATCATTATGTATTTTAATTTCTACATTTATTTTTTACAATTTAATTACTATGGTTGAAAATTTATGTTCATATTAAAATAAAATTGCTGAAAAAGTAAAAAGGTTTTTTTAAAAAAAAATTGAAGATAAAATTTTAAATTACCAATTCACCCCCCTTATGGTTAGTCTTGGGATAATAGCTTAGGTTTAACAACCTATACAGAATCAACAAGTGCTATTAGAGCTTCATTTCAAAACAAGAAATTTATACTGCTTTTTGAAAAATGAGAATGGATACTTTTGTAAACCAAAAAACACCTGAAAGGTATTCAATCACTAGACCTCCATTATTTGATAATATCCCTTTCAATTTTTGGAAAACATGCATATGTACATTTCTATAATTAGTTAATTATCGCATGTGGATTTTAATTTAAGAAGGGTATACTAGGCCAACTAGATTAGTTGATCGCATTAGAGTTAAACACCCTTTGTTTACTGGACTATAGAAGAACATAATTTAACATAACTAAATGTAAAATGTTTAAATATTTTCTTTTGTGCACTTAAGTTAGATGATTACATTTGGTTTCCACTTATAAAAAGTGGAAATGACATTTTTTTTGTTGAAAGAAGCATTAATAGCAAGGAAAGCAAAAAAGTAAAAAGAAAAACTACAAAGATGATTCCTCCTTCACCATTTGAACAAATGAAGGAGGAATCTTATCCAAAGTAATGTCTTCTGAAATAAAATTACTAAGGATACCATAACTAGCACACAAGTCAGCTAGCTTATTTCCCCCTCTATCAATACATTTAAAAACAAAATAATTAAAATCATTGAAAAAGTCTAACTCATCTAAATTATTGAAGCCGTGAACCTTAGCCTTTGAATAACATTTATAACATTGTAGTTGTCGATCCCAATAATAGCTCCCTTGTACTTGAACATCCAATCTTTTATAACATTCTTCAAAGTTTTGATAGCCAGAAATTCTAATTGGTATATGTCCCAATGAATGCAGGAATTTCCAAAAGCCAATAAAAATCTCCCATTGCAATCTATGACAATACCTCTAATTCCTGATCTATAAGAAGAACAAAGAGAAGCATCTACATTTATTTTTAATCAACCGGGTGGAGGGGAATGCCAAACATTCAACAGTCTAGAAGGCTGATTAACATCCCATGATTCCAAAATTTTTATTATAAATCAAATTAGAGTACGAAGACTGGCTAATTGCTTGAACAACAGTAGAAGTAGCACTCTCATTAATGTCTTCATAAACAAATTTATTTCTAGCCTTCCATGAAAAATACACAACATTGAAGATAAGTTTAAGAATCATACCCTCATTCTTAGTGATATTGTGTATCCACCTGCAGCATCCATGGAAGTTATTGATTTCAGGCAATCCAAAGCCCCACTTGTTCAGATTAGTGATCACCTCCTTAATTCTAATGCAGCCAACAAGAATATGTTCCATATCTTCAATCCTGATAGAGCACCTTGGGTTAGTGTCATTCTCTTGCAACCTACTATGAGCAAGGAATTAGAACATTGGTAATACATTTTTGAATAACCTACAGCTGAATGTTTGCACCCGTGGATTAACTTTTTTACTTTTTTATCTAGTAAAAAGGTTTCTAATCCTCATGTTGTTGCTGAAATCCACTGATCATTCCAGGAATAAACCTCCCAGGACCTTGATAAATAAGTTCTCTGATATCTTCATCCTGATTAGGACAAATTTTGATCTTAAGAATGAGATCTACCAGGTCTTTGCCAAAAGTCTGCTTCAAGTTATCCTCATTCCAAATTCCATCTTCAATTAATCTATTCAGAAAAAGCTCTCCATCACCTTGAGGAACTACAAATGTAGGCCACTTATTAATTCTTTTATCAAGTATCCACTTATCCTTGAATACACTGATTGAATTCCCATTAGCAACTTTCCATTTGATAAATGGATCCAGCACTTGCCTCCATTGCATAAAATTTTCCAAGAGGAAGAAAATTTCTTAATACCAGAACTTTCAAATCTTGTGCCATACTTGGGAGCCAAAGTTCTATGTAATAAAGACTCCTTATTATTGAGGAATCTCCATGATAATCGAGATCTAAGAGGAGCTACCCTTGTTGTTGAAGAAAATAACCAACAACCTCCTTTCTTCATTGCTCTTAGATTCTCCCAGCTGATGTAATGCAGTCTAGGATTTCTACCAGATTTATTCCAAAGAAATCCTCTATAAATTTTATCTATCTCTTTAAGTACTTAAACCGGCACCAAAGAGTGAGAGCTGAAATAGTTTGGAATAGCTAGGATAACTGTCTTGATAAGAACTGTCTTCCCTGCTAAGGATAAATACTTTGTTCCCCAAGTATTAAGGAATCTAAGTGCTTTCTCAATGATGAAATAAAAATCACTAGCCACCATCCTTCTCAATGCCATATTAATGCCAAGGTAAACAAATTCCTTAACTTGTTTAAACCCCATTATTTTGGATAATTGTTTCTTCTTCCTTCTACTGACATTACTCCCAAAGAGAATGGCAGATTTCTCTTTATTAATATTCTGTCCTGTCCACAAACTGAAATATGAAAAAATGGCTTTAACTTCATATACCGCCTTCCTAGATGCTTCTGAGAAGACCATAACATCATCAGCAAATAGTATGTGTGAAATTCGAGGACTATTAGAGAATAACTCAATCCCAATCGAAGAATGTGAGAATGCATTTGTAAGAAGTTGGGAGCATAGGATGAATAATATGGGGGACAAAGGACATCCCTGATGAAATCTGCTTTTAGCCTTAATCCATCCTGATAACTTCCCAATTATAATAATAGAAAATCTGGGATTTAAAACACATTCCAATATCAATTTTGAAATCATATATGGGAAATCAAAATAGTTCAAAACCTATTTTAGAGTTTTCCAGCTCATAGAGTCATATGCTTGCTCCATCTCTACTTTGTAGGCCACCATCCCATTAACAACTTTGGAGTGCCTGAATTTAAGAAACATTTCTTGGCCTATCAGTATGTGATCTGAGATGGACCTTCCTCTAATAAATGCAGCCTACTCTTCTGAGATAAGCAAAGGAATAACCGGAATTAGCCTGTTCAAGATAACTTTAGCAGGAACTTTATAAACTGAGTTACAGAGGCTTATGGGCCTATAATTGGATGGCAACAAAGGATTAGTAATCTTTGGAATCAGAACCACAAGCATGTATTTCCAATTACAATCCATATTTCCCTAGTTTAGGAAATGGTTTAAAGCCCTCACAAAGTCTTACTTTATAATCTTCCAGTAAAATTTTATGGAGTATGTGACCCCATCACTACCCGGAGCTATGTTTTTACCCAAATTTTTTATGACAAAAGAAATTTCCTCCACTGTGAATTCTTTGGACAAAATTTTTTTTTCCTGTGGTTTCAAAATTATTAAGGGATACGGCCAATCATTCATGCTACATCTTCTCATTTTCCATTTATTATTAAAAATCTGAATAAAAGTTTCTTCAATTTGGCTTTGTTCTTCAAAAACCAATCCATCTTCAATTTTTATTTTCATAAATCTGTTGCCAATCCTTATAGCACTAGCAAACGAGTGATAGAATTTTGAGTTACAATCTTCCTCATTCATCCATTTTACTTTAGCTCTTTGTTTCCACCAACTACATAACCGAGCCATGGTAGTGTTGAGTTCAATCACTTTGGATTTCATCCTCCAACAGTCTTCTTAGGATAGCCATCCAAGTTCAGCTTCAGCTATTTGTAATTTAAGAATTTTCTCCATTAAACTACCTTTAAGATCATTAAGGTTCTTCAACTTTGCCTTGCTCCAAAAGAACAAGGATTTAAGAGTTCTTTTGCATTTAGCATTCAAAATTTGAGGATAATTCCCACTGAAATTCTTGCTCCATTCCCTCTTCACCACAGCAAATGATGCCGGATATGATGCCCAAACATCCTCAAATATAATACTCCTCTTATCAGTGGTTTTACAATTATATAAATTAAGAACCAATGGGCTATGATCGGATGCAATTCTAGCTAGAAGTCTCACAGATAATTGAGAGAAATAATTCAAAGCAGTAGAGTTAAGAAAGCACCTGTCAATTTTCTCCAAAATCCGAGCACCTCCAGATTTGTTATTACACCATGTATACCTCGGGCCAATGAATCCAATCTCATGCATATCATTATGAGTAATGAAAGATCCAATTTCTCTAGATCCTTGAGAAAATAGAAATTTTTTCCCTCCTTGTTTGTCTTATTTGGATGTGAGACAATTAAAGTCTCCTCCTACCACCATAGGATGCTCCTCCACATAATAAAGCTCAAGTAATTCCCATAGCTCCCTTTTTTTGATTAAATCTTTGCTTCCATAGACCGATGCCACTCTCCATTTACATTTACTGTTAAAGGTCAAGTCTCCAATAAGACATTGTGATGAAGATTCAACCATGGAAAACTCAACAATATTTGAGTTCCAAAGAACAATAATCCCTCCAGATAACCATTCTAAGGGACCATAACAAATTCCCTTCCATCTCCCATAAGCATCTTCACTTCTCTTATATCAAAATAAGTTATTTTTATTTCTAGCAAACCCAAAAAAAACAACATTATGCATCTTGACAATTTCCTTTATGTATAGAGAAGCACTTCTCTTCTTTGCTCCTCTAAAATTCCAGAATACCAAGGAATTCACTGAAGAAGAATTGTGGGAGCTACTCCCACTTTGTTTTTCACATCCGATTCCAATCTCCTACTCCTTGTAATATTATTGATTGGTCCATGGTCTTTAAGATGTTTTGAATTCTTTAAGATGTTTTGAATTTACTTTTGTTCTTCCTTCTTTCAAAACTGATTCCCCTCATTCATCAATCTAGCACCAAATTCCTGTATGATCTCTCCTTCTTCCAATAAATCATTTAATACGTTAAATCTATTTTCATTTAAAGGAATGTTAGAACCATTCCTTTCAATCTCCAGATGTACTTCTTTATTACCATCCATGTTTGATTCCAATGTTAATTCTTTAGGAGCAAACTTATCAGCCAAGAGAACTTTTTCGGTATTCTGAGCGGTAGCTTTTATATCATTCCCCTTATCTTCCTTCTTCTTATTATCTACTGTTCTTCTCTATATTGTTTTCTTAACTGGAAAATGAGTAGATTTTTTGAAATGACTCGATCCATTCTTCCTTCCAAGATTAATTATTAACCATGCTCCATAGCTTCCTGAATTGATATGCTCCATCCCATCTTCTCTTGTTGCTCCATTCCTTGCCTTATCTGGAACATAATTCCATCTTCCTTACAATTGAATTATTACAAACCAACTCCTTCTCCATATCCTTCTTTAGTATGCCCAATGAATCCACAATTGAAACAAAAATTGGGGTTGCGCTCATATTCTATCTTTTGATAGAATTTCCCGTTAACTCCTTCTACCCACACTCCTACAGGGAGCTTCCTATCCAACTTAATTTAGTTGCACACCCTTCCTAATTCTCTTCTTCCCCAATGGAACATGTTTCCATCAAGAAGAATAGGTTTTCCAACCATCGAAGCTATTCTGCAAACATTTAAGTTGTCCCAGCAATGCAAAGGAAGGAATGGAAGCCTAATCCAAATTGGTGATGTCAATCCCTCTAAGAGAGTTGGGATCAAAGTTTTGGGACCACTTGTCCATACAAACAATCTTCCCATTCACAAACCAAGGCACATTAGATAGGACCAACTCCATGCTATGTTTCTCCTAGAATGAACACAATCCCCAGCCCATACTAAGCATGGTAAGATGAAATTTACCATACTGATCCCACTGTCTCCTCAGTTCCTTGCTAATAATTGAAATTGGAGCTTCCCTTCCAAAGATTTTGATAACCAACAGGTTAGCAAGTCTCTTGGCATTTTCTTCCTCATTCTTCTCATGCAATTTCACAGTCATTCCATCTTCAGACAAGTAATGGCCGAGCTGCAAATATTCAACAGGGATGTTTTCTCTTCTCTTCCAAGCATTCATTTGTCTAGCATTAGTAATATGTTCAGCAATTTGAATGTCTTCATTTCCGCTTCCCATTTCTGCTGAGTCCACTTCTCTAACCTTAAGTAAATCATAGAAAAGAACTCTGTTTCCCTTCTCAGGAGCCACATTATCAGCCCCATCACCCATGTCGTCTTTCGGGATTATTATTTCATTATGTTCAGAGCTGATGATATCTTCTTTGCCAATAGAAACCGCCTTGTCCACATTATTCATAACTGAATTTCCTTTATCAGAAACTATCTTCTCAGTAGGAAGTAATTTAAACATGGAAGCTTCATATCCGTCGCCAACCATCGCAGCAGATGCATATTTACTCTTCTTGAAATCATTCACCACAATCACACTCTTTCCTTTGCCAATTACCTCAAGTTCCTTCTTCTGCTGATACCCCACTTCATTAATAACCAAACTTGTGCCTCTTCCTTTGCATCTATTGATGTTGTTCAAGTAAGAATTTTTGTCCCTGAAAGTAGGTGGAGAAGTCCGAATGGATCTAGCAGAAGATAATGAAGCCCTTGCTGATGAACGACGATCATCTTGTTTTCCTCCGTCCATTGGTAGCCGACGAACATCCGCCTCCATTCGATCTCTATAATTCCCGCAGAGAATGAAATTTGAAAAGTTTTGTTGAAACGCCAAATCTCCTAAGACCTTCTCTCTCTAACTTCTCTCTCTAACCATCTCTTTCTAAAGTCAATATTTACTTATGAAGGGACTAATTAAGTAAATAAATCTAGATTAAATATCTTCTTACATGACTATGAATTTTTTTGCATCAAACCAAATGAATCCACTTATGAAATATATCAAGATTTACTCAAATAGTCACTTCTTTGCATGTAATAGGTAGGGAACTAACAAATATTAAAATGGTCAATAAAATTTTTCATTATTTTCCTACTAATTATGATGCTAAAAATAATTATATTTATAGACTCTATGGATTTAAATGTTTACTCTATTGATAATCTTCTTCGATCATTAGTTGCTTATGAGCAAGGAGTGAGTCAAATGAAGATTGATACAGGTGAACAATGAAAGGAGAAGAACATAGCACTGAAAGTGAATGATTCAGAGAGTGATCAGTCATAATCTTAGGATGAGAATGACATTGCCTTAATGATAAGAAAATTCAAGAGTTTTCTTAAAAGGACTCAGAGTTGATGCCAGTAGTGGAATAAAGGTAAGTTCTACAAAAATGTTAAGATTTCGAATAATGTGATTTGTTACAAATGCAAGAAACCTGGACATATAAAATTAGAATGACTACATATAAAAGCCACTCTTAGTAAGGAGAAGGTAGAGGAGAAAGAAAATGTGAAGAAGAGCAAGAAAAGATTTCAGAGAGCCTTTTGGGCAGACTCAACTTCAAATTCATCAGAAATAGAAAAGGAGGAGGAAGTCACCAACCTATGTTTAATGGTTGATAATCTTGATCAGTTAGATCAAGAAGAGGAACACTCTCATACAAGGACTCATGAGAGCATTTGATACCGTGACAATGGTTGCTCGAAGTATATGATTGGAGACACTACACAATTAATATCGCTAGAAGCCAGGAATGGAGGTAAGGTTACACTGGAGATAATACCATTAGGAAAGTGGTTAGCACAGGTATGATAGAAAACTTACAAAATTTTTTCATTGAGAATGTATTACTTGTTGAAGGCTTAAAACATAATTTATTAAGTATTAACAAACTATGTGATAGAGGATATAATGTTAAATTTTTTTCCACTAGCTGTATGTTAAGCTTAAATGGAAATGATGTATTACATGAAATTAGGGTAAACAATGTTTATATGCTAGATTTGAATTGTATTAAAAATCCTAATGATTTTTATTTAAAAATAATTTCTGATGAATCATGGTTATGGCATAGGAGACTTTGTTATGCTAGCATGAAAAATCTTAAAAAAATTACCCGAAAGGAACTTGTTTGAGTTATACCAAAATTAGACTTTATAAAGGATCACCTTTGAGATGAATGTCAACTAGGAAAATAGGTGAAGTCCTTTTTTCTTTATAGTAAGGATCTTAGAATTAGCAAACCTTTGGAGATTATACTTATGGATCTTTTTGGACCGGTTAGTACTGTAAGTTGAGGGAAGGTATACAGATTGTGATAGTTGGTGATTTCTCAAGATTCATGTGGGTTAAATTTTTATTTCATAAGAATAAATTATTTGAGAAATTTAGAGATTTTTTGACTTGGATTCAAAGGAAACTATGGTGTAAAATTTTAACAATTAAAAGTGTTGAAAGAGGTGAATTTGAAAATGAAAGATTTGAGAATTTTTATAAAGAACAAGAAATTTATCATAATTGTTTTGCTCCAAGAACCCCTCAGCATAATGAGGTAGTTTAAAGAAAGAATAGAACATTAATTGAAGTTGTTAGAGCCCTATTGGCTGAATATTCACTTCCAAACTATTTTTGAGTTGAAGTAGTTAGTATTGCATGCTATGTTCTGAAGAGGGTGAACAATAGTTCAAACCTGAACAAAACACCCTATGAGTTTCTTAAGGGGAGAACACCTAGTTTGTCACATTGCATATATTTGGATGTAAGGTGCTCATACATAATAATGGAAAATATTCTTTAGGAAAATTTGACCTAAAATCAGATGAAGTAATTTTTCTTGGATACTCTAGTGTTGATAAATCATATAGAGTATTTAATAAAAAAAAACTTTGGTAGTTGAGGAGACCAAACATGTTGTATTTGATGAATCTGAAATTTTGGAAGAGCCAAGTGGAAGAGGATGATATTGAAAATAACTCCCAAAGGATTGAGAAGATTAATTTTGAAGAGAATTTGGAGATTGAAATCCCGTTGGCTAGAGATTTAAATTTTTTTAAAAACTACCCTAAAGAATTGATTTTAGGTGAACCTAATGATGGTCTTAGAACTTGGCATGGACTAAGCAAAGAAGTTAATCATGCCGCCTTTATTTAAATGATAGAACCCACAAATGTAAATCAAGCACTTTTAGATAAATTATAAATTTTGGTAATGCAAGAAGAATTAAATCAGTTTGTAAGGAATGATTTTTGGGAATTAATTACAAGGCCAAAGGATCAAAGTATAGTTGGAACTAAGTGGGTATTTAAAAATAAAATGAATGACTCAGAAGTTGTTATTATAAAAAAGGCTAGATTGGTGGCTAAGGGATATAATCAAATTGAAGGGATTGATTTTGAGGAGACTTTTGCCCTTGTAGTGAAGTAATTAGGGTTTTGTTAGCATTTTCCTATTTTTGAAGATTTAAATTGTAATAAATGGATGTTAAAAGTGCCTTTTTGAAGGGGGTGATATAAGAGGATGTTTATCTTGAACAATCTCTTGGTTTTAAAAAATCAAAATACCCAAATCTTGTTTTAAATTGAAAAAGGAATTATATGTATTAAAACATACACCGAAGGCTTGGATTGAGATGTTAAGCACTTTCATACTTAAGAGATCTTTTAAAAAAGGAAGTGTGGATACCACTCTGTTTTTGAAGAAATTGGGAGATGATATACTAATTATTCAAACTTATGTTGATAATATCATTCTTGGATCTACAAATAAATATATTTTTGATGATTTTTTTAAAATAATAAATAGTGAATTTAAGATGAACCTAAGAGGAGATCTTAGTTATTTTCTTAGTTTTAGCAATAAGGAAATTTAGAAGAGAATATTTCTTAATCAGTCAAACTACATTAAGGACTTCCTCAAGAAGATTGAAATGGATAATGCTAAATAAGTTAGTACACCTATGAGTTCCTCAAGTTAGTTGGATAAGGACCCAAAGGGAAAATATATTGATCAAAAGAAATTTAGAGGAATTATTGGATCTTTGCTTTATTTGACAACTAGCAGACCCTATATTATGTTTAGTGTTTATTTGTGTGCTAGTTTTTAATCTGATCCACAAGAATCATTTTTGATAGCAGTAAAAAGGATCTTAAGATATCTCATTGGAACTCAGAACTTAGGGACTTGGTTCCTAAGTTTTGCTCTTCATTTGAAATTATTGGAAATTCTTTAGTTTCTTTTTCCTGTAGAAAATAGAATTTTGTAGCCCTATCTACTGCTGAAGCTGAATACATTACCTATGGAGTTGTGTGACACAAGTTCTTTGGTTAAAATAATTGTTAATTGATTTAGGATTTACAATAGGCACAATTCCAATTTATTGTGATAACATTAGTGCCATTTTCATTTCAAAAAATTATATTTAATATTCTAGAACCAAACATATAGACATACGTCATCTTTTCATTAAGGATCATGTTTCCAAAGGAGAAATTGAGTTAAACCATAGTTCAACTAAAAATCAACTTGTATATATTTTTACAAAACCAATAGCCTTTGATACTTTTAGCACATTAAGAACTAGGCTAGGTGTAATCGATCTTAATGCTTAGATAAAATCCTCTGCAAACTTGATATGTTTCGTTGTGTATTTTTTATTTATTTTTTGTTGTTAATGTTTTTTATGTGTGTGTGCTTTCAGATTTTGATTTTATTTTTTATGTTTTATTTGATTTGAACATGTATAATCATATCAAAAGTTCTGTTTCTAATCTTTTATGCTAAATTTTGAAAGTCTTATATTTGTATTGTATGAAATTATTTTTATCCCAAACGAATTTTATAGCATGTCAATCACTATTTTCGACTGAATGCGTAAGTTTTGTTTTTCTAACGTAGATCGTACTGTAAGATACAGCTATCATCCCATATAATTTATATTCATTCATCTATACACATATAGATGATTATTCGAGTACAATCAGTTATTATAACTTAGTGTACGTATAAAATTTTATTTCATTTGTATGAACCATGTGTCATTCTCTGTGGGGGACAAACCTTATCGTCATTAAAACAATCTTAAATAACTGGTCATTCTCGATGAATACCTGTTTGTTTGTATAGTCATCTGGTCAATAAGTCTGTATGAAAGGGCGCTTCATAACTTATGTGAATATTAAAAGTTGTTTCATTTTGAACATTTTTGTTCATCCATAAAAAACATTTTCATCCTGCATGATCTCATAATCATACGTACAAAATTATTTTTGTATTGTACGAATAATCATTTTTCTTTAAATAGGAGGGCTTTAGAATTCATTTTCATTCACTTCAACAACCTCCTTGAATCCTTCTCATCTTAGA
Source organism: Dendrobium catenatum (assembly GCF_001605985.2). Taxonomy (NCBI): domain Eukaryota; kingdom Viridiplantae; phylum Streptophyta; class Magnoliopsida; order Asparagales; family Orchidaceae; genus Dendrobium; species Dendrobium catenatum. Next base: position 1,116,446 of record NW_021319908.1, on the reverse strand, counting down.
AATGACAAGTTCTTGTAAGCATGGTATAGTTTCTAATGGTTCGTCATCCTGGGGTGGAGATGAAAATTTTATGTCTAGAGCAAATGAGAATTCCTACTATAAGTTTGTCGCTACAAAAATCAATCTATCATGACTTTTATTTCATGATGATGTTTTTGACATTGATCCCTGATTATCATAAGGAGATCTTTCACTACTTTTTTAGTGAATATGAGTTATGGTGAGGATGAGAGCAAAACAACATCTTTTGTAAGAAATAATAGGTAGAAATAACCATGGAAGATCTAGGAAACTATCTCCATTTAAGGAATCGTGAGACAATAGCACACTTTCTAACCTCCAAATCAGATTATGATTGCTCTGAAATAAATAAGACTCCTAGAGGTGACACACAAGTTTCTCACTTGGCTAGAGTATATACTATGAATAAAAATACAAGGATCATCCAACATGTCCTTACAACTTCAATCATTCCTAAGTCTAGTGATCGCCTTAACTTTACTCCTCTTCTATCCACAGTTACATATTTAATCATGACTGGATAACCAATTGATGAAGCCCAATTCATTCTAGCTTACACTCATAATCTTTCTAAAATTAGGTTTGCTTCTCATAGGAGGATCAAAAATATTGCTCAATGACATCTAGTGACCTATATTTTATAAAAGAAGTACAACATTTTTTATTCTCATGTTCCCACTAAGTTGTTAATCTACTTCACCGATGCCTATTTTTTATCTCTTTTTTGGGAAGAATTATAATCTATGGATCGTACTGTACAATATCCCATTTATACGTACGCCATCCAGTATATGAATTGGATGGGTCCCTTTTCATCCAAACTTACTATAAATTTTCTAAATGGTTCATACTTTATAATGTTATCATGGTATGTACGCCTTCAAGTGTATGAGTTGGATAGGTCCCTTTTTGTCCAGACAAACTTCAAAAATTTTAGAATGGTTCATACTGTACGATGTTGTCATCAAACATACACCGTCTATTGTACGAGTTGGATAGGTCTCCATTCTTCCTGATGAACTTGAAAATTTTCTTAACTAATTATACCGTATGATGTCATCATCATACGTATGCCATAAAAAGTACAAAATTATGGGGTCCCTTTTCATCCTGACAAAGATGAAAAATTTTATAATTGTTCATATACTATGAACTGGGTTCTTACTAGATGATCATCGTGTATGAAATCATTTCTATCTGATTCATGTAATATTCATAAACAACAGTTTTGGAACTATTCGTACGTACGAACACATGATCGTACTATACGATCATGTATGCTCAAAATGGGAAAATTTCAATTTTTTAATTGGTTTTTCGTGTATTTGATATAAAATGTCCTCTAAAAGTAACATAAAAATTATTCTTCTTTATGAAATTTCAAGAGCAAGTGAAAGAGAGACTGTGAAAGAGTGTTTGAGAGAGATTTCTTGCAAGTGGAGTGTGAGGGGTTCATAAGGTTACTCAAAGGTAAGGATCTACTTATGTTTTTTTGGAGATCACTCTTCTTTTCTTCTTTCTTGTTACTCATGATAAGGATCTTTGAAGAAGATTCGATACTCTGCCGACACTTAAAGGGTCTGAACAGATGACGGTACACATCTAACACTTAGAGGGTATAAACAGACGATGGTACTCTGCCAACACTTTGAGGGTGTGAACAGACGAAGGTAATCTTCCGACACTTGGAGGGTGTGAAAGGACAACAATTCTCTATCACAATAGGGAACGGTGGAAGAGAGGTTTTTATAAAGGCTTCTCCGCCATGCTGTAGGGGCAGATTAACTTTATGGGAAGAACAAAATGTCAAAAGTTGTATAAAGTGTGCCAAAGTTCAAAAAGAGGCACAAAATGAGCACAACCTGAAAGATGCATAATTTTAACCAAATACACTTCAAATTCAAAAGATATGCAATTACATGGTATCAAGAATTTAATGCTGATAAAAGAGGTATAAAATGATCCCATACTACATTTAGTTCTTTGCTCTATATCTCTAATTCTTTTAAAGCTCCATACTTTTAACAATCATTTTAACCATTGAATGGGGAAATATTTGATTCTTATTCAATTCTTTATACAATAATTATTTTATTTGCTATTTTTGTTTTCTATAATAAACATTGAATCTAGTCATCTATTCTTTCCTTACTAAATCTTTGATTTAAAATATGAGTTTTTGCCTTAGGAATTTAATGTTTGTCTTGCATTTATTTTAAAAAATTCTTTTCTTAATTGACTTTTTGATTCGTTTATAATATATTTCATTTTAAAGTGATATTTTTGTTTTCTTTCCTATTTTTATTGATGTCAAAACTTGGAGATAGTTTGTGTTTGTTTGAAGTATTTTTTTTATGTCCTCTGTCCTATGTATATTTGTGTTTTGGTGTTTGAGCTTTGATACCTTGTGTATTTCTTTACGGTGTTTTTGTTTTGATAAATTGTGTATTTATTTAAAGTTTTGTGTTTGTTTTATATATAAAAAAAATGAGGACGAAATTCTTTTTCCCCAGTTAATTTAATTTGCATTCATTGAGGGGGAGGTTAGGAGAAAGCACTTTAATTTTTTATTCATGTAATGATTGTATTTATCATCATAAAAATGGTGAAGATTATTAAAAATTAGGAATCAAAATTGATATTGTGATTTTATATGACGATAATATATTATTTTTATGATTTTATTATTTCTGCTAGCATATTTTAAAAATTTTGGTTCCTTTTAAGGTATACTAACATTTTAGAGAAATCATATACTACTCTAGATTGCTGAAGACTTTAAGATAAGATAAAATAAGAATTCATGTATTAGAGTATATATTATTTTGTTTTTATTCTTGATTCTTAATGAGTGCGATTGTTATTGGGTAACTGAGCTCACACATGTAAGGGGAGAGTGATAATTTTTTTAAAAACTATTTGTACTGTATAATTTAATGTAGTTTTCCTCCATAATCTAATTACTTCGACACGGATTCATTTTTTTAATTGTTCGTATAGTACAATGTCATGTCAGACAGATAATTGATAGAGTATGAAATTCTTTTTGTATTATATCATACCATACAAACTCCTTTATTTTTGAACTATTCATACAATACATTGTCAGGTCATAAAGATGACCAACATAATATGAAATTCTTTTCATACTGAACATACCATATAAACTCACTCATTTTTAATTATTTGTATATTATTATGTTAGGTCATACAGACTACTGACAGAGTATAAAATCAGGTATATACCTGATTATACCATATAAATACATCTATTTTTAAGCTATTCAATTAGTGTGATCTGAATCATATATATGACTAACAGTGTACAATACTAAGTTTGTCCTAGTTTGTATCAGATGACGCTTTGTTTTTTTAAAATATTTATACCATATGATTTGTTATTGTATAGCAAAATCATAAGCCATTTCATTCGAATTATTTTGTTTTTTGATGGTTTTTTAGGTGTATTCTATATAAAGAATCCCAAAAACTATCTCACATCTTTTTTTTCTACAAATTTCTTTTAAGTGAGACCATAGATAGTGGGTTTGGGAGAGATTTTTTTTTTTTAAGAGAGATATCCAGTGAAGGAAAATTATGAGCGATTCATAAGGTTGCCCAAAGTGAGGATCTCTTTGTCTTATTCAAGTTTTGGCCCAAATTCTTTAGAATTCTCAATATTAGATCATGATACTCTAACTTCACTAGGAGGGTGAAAAATGATGTCAAGGTATCCTGCCTTCACCAAAATGGTGAAAAAGGATGCCAAGGTACTCTGCCTTCACCATAAATGTGAAAGAGGATGCTAAGGTACTTTGTATTTACCAGGAAAGTGAAAAAGGATGAGAAGATTCCTTTCCATCACTTAGATAGTGTATAAGGAATTGGTTCTCTTGTGCACTAGGTTGGTGGAAGAGAGTATGAAAAGGCTTCTTTG
>NW_021319908.1:1081586-1110426 GCF_001605985.2 Dendrobium catenatum | reverse complement strand
TTGAGTCACTACTTGTGAGTCGGTGGAAATGAACATAGCTAAAGAAGTTAATAAAAAAATTTTTGAGAATAAACTAAACAAGACAGAAAAATAATTAACTTAGTCATTCAATATAAAGCACATGGTAGAATAATAAGTTAAACATGTATTAGCTCAATCTCAAGACAATTCATGAGTTTAAGGAGTAGACCTTTCCAAGAAATATATTACTTGGTGTGTTTGAACCACCTTCATTAAAAAATTTTATTGCACTTGAAATCCCAAACAACATCTAATGTATTTTAGAGCAAATTACTATAACGTTGATGGAAATGAAGCACTATTATTGAAATTATTTATTAGCAACTAATCTTGTATCTCATTTGATTGGTATGCTAAATTACCCAATAGTTATAGTTTATACCTTTAATTTTTTGTAAACCATATTTATCAAAAGATTTGTAGGAGGGAAACACCATATCACCATTACGAAACTAATTGTGAAAAAAAAAGGTGAAAGATTTAAAGATTACTTTTGAAGATGGAGGAACCTTTGCAAGAACATCATTCTATATATATCCTTCTAAAAATATCCATGTTTAAGTGGCTTTTTTACACAAGGGTTTTATAATTAAAACTTTTGAATTTTTTTTATCCAAAGCGTTTAATCATCAATACGAAGCTTCTTAATAATCTTTCTCAAAAGATTTGTCTTCAACAGATATAAAATTGTCAAAGCATCAAAAAATACAGTAAAAGAAATCAAATTTTGCATTTAAATTTAATAAGTGAAAGCAACTGATACAAATAAATGTTGAAAATCCAAGTCAGCCAACTAGGTATCTACAATTTAGTAGACTGCATAATGATTAATAACTTAAATCCTTGTCAAATATCTCTCTTGAAGAGAAAAGGGAGTGATTCAAATCACTTAAAAGTAAAATTTATTGATTTTAAATTAAATCTATTAAAATAATCTTTAAAAACCTTTTTTAAAAGCATGAGTTTAAACATCCAAATCCTGGAACTATAAAGATATGGTTAAATCAGGGAAACTAAAATATTGCCCCTATCATCTGATGATAAATCATGAATTAGAATTTATATAACATTTCAGGAATTGCTCAAAATAATATTTAAAGTTGGTCAATTCTCATACCCAACGAATATTTAGACCATACGAACAGGGGATCCACTAAATGTATAATTAGTGAGCCTTATCGAACCCCTTCTATTTTAAAAGTTGAAGATGGGTGGGATGCCGTTTTATCCAATTCTTATGAAATAAATCTTAATAATATGTATTGCTTAACTTTAAGTCCAATCGAGGTTAATTTTGTAACTCCGAATGAGGAAAAGAAAATATAGTTTCGACAAGAGAGCTTGGAGAAATACAAGTTAGTCAAGAATTCATAGTCTCAAAAGAGGAAGATAAGGCTAAAATTAAAATGGTTATTTTTTCCAATGGGGGGCCTAAATTCCTTAAACCTTCAACGTTGTACAACTTTTAATTTTCCCTTCTTTGTTTTAAGAAGTTAATAAAAAAGAATTCAATATATAATTAACCATCTCATGATACTAGAATTGTTCCAATAAATAAATAAATAAAACCTTGACGGACGGGACTCAAGGTCAAACAATGAGATAAAGTTAAGAAATTTATTAATTCTTAATTCATTAAGGAAAAGAAATATTATACTTGCTTGACCACCATCATCTCATTAAGAGAGAAGAATGGTCATATTCATGTGTGCATTGAATATAAAAGGCTAAATAAAGCTTATTCTAAGTATGAGCTTTTACTTCCCAGCCTATAACTGATGGATGATATTTCTTCCACTAATACAATATTTAGTTTTATGGCTGGCTAATCTAGATACAATCAAATTAAAATTGCACCTGAAGATGAAAGTTTACAACATTCAGAATAGACAGAAGAGTTTTTCTAGAAAGTTATGCCATTTAGATTAAAGATTTTTGGAGAAACATACCAAGGAGCAACAATACAGATTCTTTCTAAACATATCCACCAACAAGTGTAGTATTTCTTTAATGATCTAGTCGTTAAAAGTCTCAAAAGGGATAATCATCCATTTGATTCAAGAATTATTTTTCATAGATTTTGATAATATAATATAAAAATGAACCCTCTAAAGTGTACTTTCAAGATCACTTCTGTAAATACTTTTGGTTTGGTAGTCTATCAATGTGGAATTGAAATAAAAAATAAAAGTAATATTAGAAATGATGCCCAATTGAGATCTTTTTTACATCAATTGGAAAATCTTAGAAGATTCATATTAAATAATTCATGTCAATATCCATCATTTGTAGCTCTATTAAATACATACGTTCATTTTTAGTGCAATGAAAATGGCTAAAAATTATTTGATAGCATAAAGTAGTATTTGACAAATTCTATAATCTTAAATGCATCCATTCTAATAAGCCGTTAATTTTGTAAATAACGTTGTTAAGTTAATGTCATGACACCTTGTTAATTGTGGTTAATGAGAAAATCAAAGATAATGCACTTAACTATCTTAATATAAATTTCCTTCTAACTAAAGTAAATTATCCTCTGATGGAGTAAAATTATTTGGCCATAATCTATGCTATTCAAAAATTGAGGCACTATATATTAACCCATAAAGTAAATTTAATATCTAAAGTAAATCCATTGTAATATTTATTGAATATTTTGACATTATGAAGGAGATATGCTTGATAGTTGATAATTCTATCATAGTTTGAAATCACATTTATTCTCCTACGTGTTGTGAAATGACAAGATAATATAAACTTCTTAGCAACTCATCCAACATAGTAAATGATGAATTATCAGATGAAGAAAGTATGAAATAAAAACTCAATAAAAAATCTATCGGGGAATTGTATTTCTATGCTGCTACATTCGATCAATAAAGGGCATGTCATGATAATCCCCAAGTGAAAGTTGGAATAATTATTATGTTTGTCACTTCAAATAGAGGCCTAATATAATACCCCCCCCACATGTCATAACATAATATAAATAATAAATCTAAGTACGAGGCCCTAATAAACATGTTAGAGTTAACAATCTTAAATGAAATCTTTAGAACAAAATCTTTGGAGATTCTTAGCCGGTGATCAATTAAATAGATGAAATATATAAAAGGCTAAAAGAAAGTTTGATTCCCAATTATCGTATGCAATACAACATTTTAAAAAATCGCAAATGTAACTTTGTATATGATTCCTCTCGGGAAGAGCTCTATACTGGATGCCCTAGCAAAACTAGCCAAAGCTTTAGCTTAACCCTAAAAAAATTCAATTGTAAAAAAAAATATAAGGTCATTGAGCCTTTTTATATATATACATTTAGTATATCAATAGGAAATACCTAACCGAGGTGAATTTTTTTTTGTAATAGAAAATGAAATTGTGGATTAGAGAGAACTCTTAATCTACATCCTATAAGAAATTAGGCGCCATCATGATAAATTAATAGATGATCAAATTAAAAAAGATCTCTTTCATATGCATTAATTAATAGTACCCTATATAGAAGATTATTGGATTAGATGTGGCTTCAACATTTTAGTTAATCCGAAGAAAAAAAATCATAGTAACTTATGCAAGATAGTGTGGTGTATATCAATCCAAAGAAAAAATTAAGATGAAAATCAAATGAGTGGGATATTATTGGCTATCAATGAAAGATAACTATATTAATGTTACAGAACATTGTCATCCTTGTAAGGTGCGTTGTGAAATTCTATATCAACCACCCAATGTCATACATTCGATAATAACATCTTGTCCTTTTAAAAGTTATGGTATTTATATCATCACTTTGATTGAGCTGTCATTTTCCAATGATAATATATTTACATTAGGTGCTATAGATTACTTATTAAAGTGGGATGAAGTAATTCCAGTGATCATGGGTACTTAAATAATATTCTAAACTTTTTTAAAGATAATGTCATGTATCGATTTGATGTTCCACATCAAATTATATTAGATAACGGCCTTTCATTCAAGAGTACTAAAATAAATAATTTAACCTAATGTAAAAAACTTTAATTAGATATACTCAATAATTGATTACCCTTAAGCAAATGATTAGCTGATGACTTCAATAAAACCCTCATGAAAATACTAAAGAAAACTTTAGATGATAATAATTATTAATGGCATAAAAAGTTTGTGGAAGCTTTGTGGGCATATAAAACCATGCATAGAACTCAACCTCAATCTATTCCTTGTACTTTAGTCTTTGGTGTAAAGGATGTTATTCCTTTACAGGTGCAACTACCTTTACTAAAAATTACATAAAACTATGACATAAAATAAAAAAATAATGCTAAGCTTCTATTTAAAGTGTTCAAATAATTATAAGAGAAGCAATTGCAAGATCAATAAAGCCTCAAGTTAAAGAAAGCCATAAAAGTTCAAGCTTATGATAAACTGGTTCTTCTAAAAACTTTCCATAAGGTATCACTTTGGCCCATCGAAAGAAAGACAACAAATTTAAACTATCATCAAAAGGTTCATTCATGGTAGAAAAATTCTGCAAAGGGGGTTCTTATGAATTGATTAATTGTAATGGAGACCATCACGTGTTATCTATCAATGGATCAAGAAGTATTATAAATGAAATCTAGAAAAGGTAATATTAAATATTAAGTTTTCAGTGTTATTAAAGTTATATAAATTGGGTTTAGATGATGAGACTGGGCTTAGAGAATTACATTGAAACAATTGAATCATTTTTAAAATTTCTTAAAGCTCATTTAATCGCTAAATAATTCTTAAGAATTGACAAGATCTTCTAATTGTGCCTTTTTCTTTTAAATTTTGATTGATCGGATATGAAAGTTCGTTAGGGATGTTTGGCCCTATGAGCTAGTCCCGAGGCTAACAAAGAGGGGGGGGGGTGAATTGGTATTTTAAAAATTCTTTAAAACCAAAAGAACGATTATCACAAACTAAAATCATCAAGAAAAAACTAATGCAGAAAATTAAAGTGCGGAAGCAGTAAGAAAGAACATAAGGGTTTATAGTGGTTCGGTCAACTTGACCTACGTCCACTCCCCGGAGGTGCCCTCTAAGTATTGCACTACTAACGTGGCTCTCCTTTAGCCTCCACAGCTAGGCGGAGAAGCACTTACAAAAACACCTACTTTTTTCCACACCCGGCAAGGCAGAGAACCCAACTCCTTTTGCTTCCTCCTGAAGCAGGCAGAGAACCACAATCACTTGCTGAAACATACCTCTCAACCCTTCCAAGGACAAGAGACTCTTGGGAAGAAGAAGTGGAATAATGCTTGGAGAAACCCTTGTGAACCCCCTCACAAGCTCCCCCTCACAAGATCCTCTCTCTCTCTCTCTCTCCCTCTCTCCCTCTCTCCTTTAGGTTTTCTCAAGGCAAGACAGCAGCCAAGGATATTCAAAAACATTGAACAAGAGCTCTTAAATAGAAGAGATTCAAAAGGAGCTCATTAATTACAAGTTGTCGACTTTATCGTCCAGGATGATATGGAAATGGTCCTGGCCGATCAGTACAAATCTCATAAGATCGGCCAGAGCATCGCCTTGAATGCAAACTGGATGATTAAAAATTTGGTTGATCATCCTTAAAGATCTCATAATCATCTCGGTCGATCAGTTCAAATCAGAGGAACATCGTCCAGAGCATCGCCCTGAATTTGAGATGTTCGATCCAAATCGGCCAGAGCATCGCCCTGAATTTGTACTGGCCGATATTTATCGTCCAGGAGTGACCAAAGGTTTTTGAATGGATCATCCAGGCCGATATTGCGATCATCTAGGATGATGTGATCATATCAATCATCTTTAATTTCTCCCATGATTTCTAGATCCTTTAGGCATAATTATATAATATCATCCAGGCCGATAAAATAATCGTCCTTGCCGATTTCCAAAAATACAGAATACTTAAATTGATCATGGTGAAAAATTCTTTCTGTATTGAGCATATCGTCCTGGACGATATAGGTATCATCTAGATCAATTAGTTAATTATAGCTGTCTTAACTAAGAAATCCTGATTAGATCTTCTGTTTTGAACTCGATCGTCCAGGATGATATAAATATCGTCCGGGCCGACGTTAGCAAAAACACAAGTTCTAAATCTCTCAAGTGTGTGTGTGTGTGTAGGGTTACTTAACATCAGTCACTTTAAACATTTACAATTGATTAAATAAATAAAAAAGAAAATTACAAACTGACTCAACCCTAATCTACCCAATCTTGAGTTGATTCTGATTTTTGTTAGATCTTTGAATCATGAAAATGTCAGTAGTAAAGGCAGTCAAAAAGAAGTAAGAGTGTTTACTAATTATTAAATCATAATTCATGGAATCTACAACAAGATATAAGTTTCAATGTATCATTCTCATCTACCATATAATAGCCATTAGGAGTAATCCAAACTTCAACATAATGTCTTAAGTACTCTAACAAAAATAGTTGTTAGGTCTAAGAAAATTTCATGGCTTCCTATATACTCAAATGAGACCCAAAAAATAGATGTTTGGAGTAAATTCATCTTTAACATGGTGTCGTATATGCTATGAAAAAAAAGCTATTATGTCTAAGACTACTCCCATGGAATCCTATATTCTCCATCAAGACCCTTGAAATAATAATTAGGAGTAAACTCATCTTTAAAATGGTGTCTTATTTTCTATGACTAAAAATAGTTGTTACCTATAACTCATCTTCAACATGGTATCCTATATGCTTCATTATCATCTAAAATACGCCATATGGTGTAATCCAATTTTTATGGTTTCTTATAAGCATCACTATCACTTAAAATTATCTATTAAGTGTAAACCCATCTTCTCATGGATTAGAGTAAATTTTCATAGAGGCATCCTTTCTATTTAAATTCTGATTAATTTGGTAGTTGTTGAAATCTAACCATCTAAATATCCTTATTTAGGGATAGTTCTCCTATTAAACTTTAAATCTTATTCTCTAAGATTAGTGTATGTTCCCCTAGTGGAACCCATTCCTTTTAATTTTTTCTTGATTGGGTAGTTATCATGATGTAATCATCTTAATCTACTTGTTTGAAAATTGTCACCTAGTTCAAGTTCAAATCTGACTCTCTAAGATTAGTATAGGTTTCCCTAACTGTATCTTTTTTTTCCTTTTAAATTTTGGTTTAGCTCGTAGTTGTATTCATCTAACAATCTGAATTTCTTTATTTTTTAATCACTATCCAAATCAAGAAGAAATTGTATTATTTAGGACTAGTATAATATTCCGTAGCAGCATCCTTTACTTTTGAATTCTAGTTTATCACGTAATTATATTAATATAACCATATAAAACTTCTTTTTTGGAAATAACCATCTTATTCAAGTTAAAGTATTATTCTCTAGGATTGGTGTAAATTTTACTATCGTGATACTTTCCTTTTGAATTATTGTTAATAAGGTAGCTGTCCTAATCTAACCTTATAAATGTACTTATTTGGGATAGATCTCTCAATAAAACATTTAATTAAGATTGGAATAAGTTTTCCATGTAACATTCCAATATAACCACTCTAATTTACTTTTGTAGATAATTTCCTTCTCATGTATCCATCTGAACTCACCAAACATATTTTAAATAAATCTTCACTCAATTCCAATAATAAATAAATCTTATGGATTCACTTGATCATATATGTCAATGCTAACAAGTGAGATTTAGTCTCTATGTTCATCATACTTATTAGGGGCCCATATATTGATGTCATTAATATCATAAGTAAATTAAACATCAAAACCCTAAATTATAATCAATATGCTAAGTGCATTACTCCCTATATTACAGTAACTCATTGACTTCAATCATTATTAAAATTTCACCACTTGGAGCTTCACAAATCAAATATATCAACACTCAGTCCTTGATCAATTGATTGATTGATTTGATTTAAAATGAGCTAGTTCAATTAAACCAAACTTTCAAATCCTTAATTGAACTATTATAAGACTTAATTCTCCTCTAAACTCAAGGTTAGCCGTTTCAAGCTGAATGTTAGTGCTGTGTATGAGAATAATAATTTGGGGTGTGGTGGCATCATCAGAGATGGCTATGGTAATTTTATTCTTTCCTTTATGGGGCCTTTTATGGGTAATATCCATTTGGCTATTTTTACTAACATTCTTTATGGGTTAAGAAGCTATTTGTCTCTAGATATTACTACTATTACTATTGGACTGGAGCATTCCCTTAATATCTAATGCTTATTTAAGGGGTTGGATTCGGTGTGTGACCCTCAGTTTTTTTATATTATAAGAGATATTGAGCATTTGATGGTTTACATTTATATTGACACTTCTTATGTGCTTAAGGAAGCCAATGCTACTGCTAGGTGGTTAGCTTGTTTTTGTGCTGGGTCTGATTACTTTAAGGACATTATGGATGTCAATGTTCCTATGCCTCTTAGAGCACTCATCAATTTGGACATTATGTCTTACCCTTATGTTATATTTTAACTAGCTTAGTTTTGGTTATCTTATTTCCAGCTTGGCTGGGGGTGTTTCTTTCCTTGTCATTTTGCTGGTTTGGTTTTTGGAGGAGTTTGGCTGTGTTTTTTTGGTTGATGTGATTTGTTTTGGGTTGTGCTGTGGTGTTTTTGGGTGGAGCAATGATTATAACCTTTCTGTTTTGTGGATCCTATTTTTTGTTCTCCTCCCCTTGGTTCTGGTTAGGTTATACTCAGTGGGCTTTAGTAGCCTTGGCTCCTCTATTTTTTGGGTTTGGTTGTTACCAGGGTTGAGGGTGGGATTATTTATGCTCGTTCACCTATAGTTTGTGGATTGGTTTTCTATTGGTTTAAGGTTTATGGGCCTCTTTCATTACGTTCTATTTTCTGGGAAGGTTGTTAGTGTTGCGGATCTGTGTCTTATGATTTTGATGATAGCAAACATTCTTTTTCTGTATGACTGCTTTCTACTAACCTTTCAGGTTCAAATGATTGGACTGCAATTTGGAATCAGCTCAAGATTTGGTAGACTAGGTCTGAGTCAGTTTGTACACTTTTTCCTTTCTTGAGTCTATTGTATTTGTTGTGGCTCCTGATGCTTTGTAACGTATAAGAGTTTCTGACTGTTCCCTAGAGTTTACTATTTTTGATAACATCATCCTGGACAATATTTATATCGACCAAAATGATCTATTCAAAAACAGAAATCCTAATTAGGGCATCCTCATTAAAGTAGCCATCATTATGCAAAACACATCGTCCTGGACGGTTTTGTATCGATCAGGACGATAGGCTCAATTTAGAAAGAATCTGCCGCCAGATCTATTTAGAAATAACCTATTTTTGGACATCGTCCAGGACTATAAAATATTATCCAAGACGATCCAGTTCAATTTTTCCAAAATTTCTCTAGAACTTAAGGAAAGCAATTACATGGTCAAATCTTCCCGGACGATCTCAAGATTGTCCGGGCCGATTAGACATCGTCTAGCTTCATTTCAGGGCGATGTTCAGGATGATTTTCTTTATATTTGAACTAATCAGCCTGGACGATATGCCTATCATCCTGGACGATAATGTCGGCAACTTGCATTAATGAGCTCATTTTGAGAGCTTCTATTTAAGCTATGGCATGGAAACTTTTGTAAGGGTCTTTGGCAGCCATTGTAGCTTTGTTCTTGTGGGGGAAACTTGAAGAGAGAGCTTGAAAGGGAGAGAGGAAATGGTGGAGTTTGAGAGGGAGAAGATCCTGTGAGGGGGGGAACTCAAGGGAGTGTGGAGGGGATTCCACATGGTTGCTCCGGCGAACTCGCACCTTAGTACCATCGAATTCAAGTCTTGTCTCGAGGTAAGTTAACCAAAGAAGAAGATCTCCTTGGTGTCAAAGGACCCGGCGACTCCGCCGCACCGGGGAAGGTGGAAGTGATTTTGTAAGGGCTTCTCCGCCTAGCTGTGGGGGCTAAAGGAGAGTCACAATTTTAGTGCAATACTTGGAGGGTGCCTCCAAGGAGTGGATGTAGGTTAAGGTTTGACTGAACCACTATAAATCCGGTGTGTTCTTTTCTTATTATCTCTTCCGCATTTATTTTTCTTCCGCACTTTGTTTGTGGTGATTTTGGTTGGAGTTTTATCTTGGGTTTTAAAGTTTTCCATTTCACCTCTCTCTTGGTTAGCTTGGGCCAGTTCTATAGGGCTTAACATCCCTAACGAACTTTCAGTTGGTTCGGGGTACTATGTTTATAGGCTGACATTTTGTGTGCTGAAGGTGGGGGCCTTCTGCTGGGGGAGGCTGCTTCCTTGGATGGTGTTCTCTATTTTCTACTGGATTGGTACCTACTGTGTACTGGGCCTAGGGGGCTGGATGGAGCGTCATCAGGTTTTAATCTATGATGGTTACATTTTTAATACTTACCTAAGCTCCTTTTGCCCGAGTACTGCTAGCATTACTGGTTTCTATTGGCTTTTTGTAACTAATTTTTGCTTTAGTGTTGGTCTTGTTCTATTATTTTTCGGTGGAATCTTCTCTATGTGTGCAGTATTGGGTGGTGGTTTTTTGGCTGTTGGGATTTCAATGGTTGGGCCTCTTGAGTGTTATGTGGTGATCCCTATTCTCCTGGGGTGGTGGATGCTGGTTGTTTCTGGATTGCTGCTAGTTTGGGTTTGTTGGGTTATTTGAGTTGAAAGGTGTTTTATTCCAGTGAGCTTAATCTGGCTTATTTCTGTTGGAGTTATAATGTTAGCTGGTTGGTAATGTCTCCCTTTAACCCATGGCTGCTCAGTTGGAAGATTTTGATGTCTTTGGATTCTTAGAGGAAGTATTATTATAATGAGAGAACCTTTTCTGTTGTTATGATTCCTTTGTGCTACTCTCTTTTCTGCATTTATATTGGCCTTTATTATGTTCCCGTTGCAGTAGTTTTTTCTTTCTTTTGTAGAATCATTTTTGTGAAGGTCTTTGCGTCTCTCTTTTTTGGATCAGGAAGGTGGTGCTAAAAGTTCTTATCCGTTGCTTCTCTATTTTTTGGGTGCCCCTTCTTATACACCATAGATTGTATCTAGGATACTGTGTATTTTGCCTTAGTAGGGACCTTGAGCTTTTAGGATTTGTTAATTTTTTTATTGTAGTTCTTTTGAGCAGTAGTAAAGGCTGAGTCCCTTTAAGCACCTTGTAATTTTGAAATTTATTTAATGCGTAGGCCCCTCCGTGGATTTCCCCTAAAAAAAAATTCTCCTCTAAGCTCCCTATCGTCTCTCTACTCTAGCATTTAAGGCGATTTCCAGGCGTTCTAGGTTTTTTTCTCTCACGCATTTGGTTTAGCCCTCATAGCATGGATTCCTTACATTTTCATTTAATTTCCTTCACTTTGCTTCCTTCTTTTTCCTTACTTCGATGATTTTGAGGTTTTTTTCCTGTTTTTGGGTTCTTGGAGATAACGACTCCATTGTCATCTAACCCATTGGCTTCTTCTTTCTTTGAGGAGAAATCATATTCTTTCAAATATTTGATGGCTGGTTCTTCATCATCTTCTTCTAAGTTGTAGTTCATTGATTCTTTATTTAAAGGTTATTTGGTCTTATTGTTTTAGGACTGTTGTAACTCGAGCATATGAGTTTATATTTTTTATGATAACAAATATTATGGCTCACATTCTGTTGTCTGCTTATATTTGTAGTATATGTTTGTCTGTGTGTATACTAACATTTTAGGAATACCATGCAACATCAAACAAAGAATCAGAGATCAAGATTGGGTTGAATATTGTTATGTTTTAAAAGGGTCTGTAATATTCATTGATGTAATTTTTGATTTCTTGATTCAAGTCTTGTAAGGGTGTATGCTTGTTTGGTGACCATGCATACACACACTCAAGAGAGTGAGATCTAATCAATTCCAAAAGATCATGTTTTGAATTAATCATATTGGACGATTTTTTATCATCCAGGATGATTATTTATAATCTTAAAAAATATTCACCAATGCTAATTTAGGCAAGATTTTAAAATTTAATTTTTGTTCTAATTGTCGTAATCGATCAATAAAAATCATGCCTAAATTAATCCTATGATTTGGGGATTAATTATGGTTAAAATTTTCAATCCGATCGTCCTGGATGATCTGTATATCGTACAAGATGATGTTTTTCGACATACTTGATTTTCCTAAATCATCCAAGCTGAAATACCATAATTTTTCCTTTAATCGTCCTTGATGATCCATAATATCATCTTGGATGATCTGTACATATTTTTTACTAATCATCCTGGACTATCTAAATATTGTCCAGGACTATTAGGTTATGCACATCATACTTGACGATCCTGCGATCGTCCAGAAGAATTTTGGGTACTGAAATTGAGCTTTTAGGGTTTTCTAAAGCCCTGTTTTTAAGCGCATCATACAGGACAATCTTATGATCATCCTGAATGATATTTGGCACTGAAATTGAGTTTTTAGGGTTTTTAGAAGCCATCTTTTTAAGCATATCATACGGGATGATCCGGCGATCGTCCTGGATGATACTGCCAATTTTGAAAATCTATTTAAAGACCTCTTGCTTTCTCAAGAAAAGTGTCTTTGGAAGCCAAATAAGCTACATTCCTTTTGAGTAAACTTGAAGAGAGAGCTTGAAAGGGTGAGAGGAAAGGGTGGAGTTTGAGAGAGGAAGAATATCCTTGGAGGAGGTTTCAAGGGAGTGGGGGGGGGGGGGGGGGGGGGGGGGGGGGGGTGGTTCCACATGGTTGCTCCGGTGAGCTTGCACCGTATTATCATCGGATTCAAGGCTCGTCTTGAGGGAAGTTTTTGGAAGAAGAATATCTCTTTCGTGTCAAAGGGCTCGGCTACTCCGCCGCAACGGGGAAGGTTGAAGTGATTTTATAAGGGCTTCTTTGCCTACCTATTGGGGCTAAAGGAGAGACACTGAGTTTAGTGCAATACTCGAAGGGTGCCTTCAAAGAGTAGACGTAGGTAAAGGTTTGACCAAATCACTTTAAATCTAGTGTGTTCTTTCCTTTATTATTTTCGCATTTAATTTCTGCACTTTGATTTTCTTTGTGGTGAATTTTGGTTTGATTTGAGTTTGTGTTTTGATTAAAAGATTTTTGTTTTAAAATACCAATTCACCCTCCCTCTTCGTTAGCCTCCGGACTAGTTCATAAGGGCTTAATATCCCTAACAAACTTTCATGTGGTATCAGAGCGGGATTCATAAAAAATGAGTTTTTGAAAAATTTTGAATTTTGATTCATGGCTAACTTTTGTAATCCTAATATTGAGAAAGATTATTCAATCACCTGACCACCTTTGTTTGTAAATATTTTTTTGATTTTTAGAAAATTTGCATGTCTATTTTCTTGCAATCAATTAATTTTCGAATGTGATAAATGATTTTATCTGGTTATTCTGTACCATCACGTATTATAGATGGAATTAAAATTGATATTCCTCTAATCAATGGAGTAGAGAAGAACAAATCAATGCTCAACTAACTGCTAAATCAGTAAACTATTTTTTATGTGCTTTAAATTCTAAAGATTTTATATTTATTTCCACTTGCACTACTAGCAAGGAAATTTGGGATAAATTACAAACTATATATAAAGGTACTAGTGAAATCAAGCAATCCAGATTAAATATTTTAATGCATGATTATGATTTTTTTTGCATGAAACCTTATGAGTTGATCTTAAACATGTAAATTAAGTTTATTCAAATTGTGACATCATTGCATGATTTAGGTAAAAAAATTTCAAACTTTGAAAAAGTCAAATAAATTCAATATTATTTACTTGAAAAATTTGAAGCAAAAGTTGTTGCTATTATGAATAAAAAAATTTGAATTTTTATTATATTGATAATTTATTGGTTAACTCATTTCCTACGAGCAAAGTCTGGGTCAAATACTTTTGGATGCAGGTGAGATGATATTTTAATGCATGATTACACACTAAATGTTGAAGAATCAGAGAAAAGGGGCTTAGTTGGTGACAAAAGCGATGACTTATCAAGTAAATTAAAAAGCTCACCAAAGAATAAGCATCAACAAAAGTGGAACAAAGATAAAAGTGGTAAGAATGTTAAGATTCCTTCTAACATTGTTTGCTTTGGACGTAGGAAGACTAGACACATGAAAAATAAATACCCTAATTTAAGAACTCTTCCTACAAAAGAAAAGGGCAAAGCTAAGCAAATTGTAAAAATGGCAACTAGTGAAAAGTAAAAAATCTCCTAGGAAGACCAAGCTTCTGAATAATCAGATCAGGAGAAAGATTATGCTTAAACCCTTGTTTGTGTGTTTAAATGTTTGTTGTTGTTCGTTGTTTTTCATTTTTTTCATTACTTTCTTTAGCCTTTGTTATTTATTTGTTTTTCGTTCTTTTTCTTTTTTGTTAGTTTTAAACTTGTCTTTTTTTCTCTTTTTTTTTATAGTTCTCTCTAATCAACACACATATTTCACCTTTCTAAAAAGGAAAAACCTACCTTCTTTTTCTTTCTTGAATTCTTATGTAAGTTATGGTTAACTTCTCTAAAAATTGCCAAATGAAGGAAACTCATGATTTTGTCTCTCTATCTCTTTTCTTAAATAGCTTATTTTACTTTTGAATAAAAATCTTCATCATATTATAAATTGGATTTTGAAACTGATTTTTTTCGTCTCCCTATATTTTATTTATCGCATAGAGATCTTTTACAAGCTGTTGAATCTTCCTCATAATTTTCTTAATCAAGTAGTTCATTTTATCAAAAGAATGTTTTACTTTTTTTTTTGAATTTTAGAAATGTAGCATTTTTAATTTAAAAAAATTGGCCAATGATGTCAAATCAAAAGATACGCAATGACGCCAAATTGAGAAAGATACATAAAGTGTATCAAAAAATAAAAGATATGAAAAGTGCGCCAAAAAAACTAACAAGAGGCATATAATAAGCCCACAAAAAGTTATGCTTACATTTCTTTTACTTCTTAAAACTAAAGAAAACCCTTGATATTTTCGATACTTGAGGTTGAAAATCATGATTCCTGATTCACCAATTTTTGCATTAATATTCTACTATATATGTTTTATGATAAGACTTTTGAAAAATTAGTGTTTCTTTTTCTAATTTATTCCTTTATTTAGATATTAGATTAAAAAGTTTTTGAGCCTTTAAAAAAACTTGAGCATGTATTAACAATTTTTGAACTTCTAACCTTTTCTGGATTATGCGTTGTCAATCCATTCCTTACTAATGTTCGGAATAAAATCAAGAGGTAACTTTCTCATTTTAAGAATATCTAATTTTTTCTTTTCACTAGATCAGGGATCTTTTTGGTTTTTATTTGTTATTCTTATTGTTTGTGCCCCTCCTCTTTTTGATTATGTCAAAATAGGAGAACATACTGTTGTATTTGTATATATTTTCAATTTTTTAAAAATATAAAAATAAAAATAATAAAAATTTTATCTTCCCATATTTTTTAAATTTTTATTCTAGTGAGGGGGAGATTAGGAGAAAGTATTATTAATTTTGCAAATTCAACCAGTAAAATTTTCCATCATAAAAAAAGGGAGAGATTATTGTAACTCGAGCTTATGAGTTTATGTTTTTAATGATAACAAATATTATGGCTCACTATCTGTTGTCTACTTATATTTGTAATATATGTTTGTTTGTGTGTATATTAACATTTCAGGAATATCATGCAACATCTAATAAAGAATCAGAGCTCAAGATTGGGTTGAATAATGTTATATTGTAAAATGGTCTATAATATTCATTGATGTAATTTTTGATTTCTTGAGTCAAGTCCTGTAAGGGTGTATGTTTGCTTGGTGACCATGCACACACACACTCAAGGGAGTGAGATCTAATCAAATCCAGAAGATCAAGTTTTGAACTAATCATAGTGGATGTTTTTTGATCATCCAGGATGATCCTTTATGATCTTAAAAAATAGGCGCCAATACTAATTTAGGCAAGATTTCAAGATTTAATTTTTTGTTCTAATCGTCCTGAATGATCAGGATCATCCAGGATGATCAATACAAATCATGCCTAAATTGATCCTGTGATTAGGGGATTAATTATGATTAAATTTTTCAATCTGATCATCCTAGATTATTAGTATATCGTATAGGATGATATTTTTTGACATATTTGATTTTCCTAAATAGTCCAAGCTGAAATACCATAATTTTTCTTCTAATCATCCTGAATGATCCACAATATCATCATGGACGATCTATACATTTTTTGTACTAATCATCCTAGATGATCCAAATATTGTATAGGACTATCAGGTCAAATTCTGCACATCATACTGGACGATCCTGCGATTGTCCAAGATGATTTTGGGCACCGAAATTGAGTTTTTAGGGTTTTTTGAATCCCTCTTTTTAAGCGCATCATACAGGACGATCCTGCGATAGTCCTGGATGATATTTAGCACTAAAATTGAGTTTTTAGGGCTTTTAGAAGCCCTCTTTTTAAGCATATTGTATAGGCCGATTCAGCTATGGTCTTAGATGACAATGTCGGTTTTGCAAATCTATTTAAAGACCTCTTACTTTCTCAAGAAGAGTATCTTTGGCAGCCATTGAAGTTTCGTTCTTCTGGAGGAAACTTGAAGAGAGAGCTTGAAAGGGAGAGAGGAAAGGGTGGAGTTTGAGAAAGGGAGAAGATTCTTGGAGGAGGTTTGAAGGGAGTGTGTGTGGAGGGGGGAATTCCACACGGTTGCTCTAGCAAGCTTGCACTTTAGTACCATAAGATTCAGGGCTCATCTTGAGTCAAGTGTTAAGAAGAAGAAGATCTCTTTGGTGTCAAAGGGCCCGTCTACTCCGCCGCACCGGGGAAGGTGGAAGTGATTTTATAAGGGCTTCTCCGCCTAGCTATGGAGGCTAAAGGAGAGACACTGAGTTTAGTACAATACTCAAAAGGTGCCTCCGATGAGTGGACGTAGGTCAAGGTTTGATCGAACCACTATTAATCTGGTGTGTTATTTCCTTTATTATTGTTGCATTTAATTTTTGCACTTTGATTTTCTTTGTGGTGAATTTTGGATTGGTTTGAGTTTGTGTTTTGATTAAAAGATTTTGTTTTTTAAAAATACTAATTCACCCTCCCTCTTGGTTAGCCTCAGGACTAGTTCATAAGGGCTTAACATCCCTAATGAACTTTTAAGGACTCTATGGTTACACAGTTTGTTGCTTCCTTTTCTTTAATGCTAGTGGATAAATTCCTCCTAAGGCATCTAAACTTTGATGTTTTACGAAAATTTTTTCTTAACCTAAAATTTTTGGGATTTTTTCATGTTGGCTAACTGAATCAAAGGCATGTTACTATCCAACTTTTTAATGATTTTGAATAGAACCGTATACTTGCTAGGAGATCTTACTATATACAAGCATGTCAAATGAAAGTTTGTTAGGGATATTAAGACCTCATGAACTAGCCCAAGGCTAATCAAAAGGAGCGTGGGGGAGAATTGGTATTTTAAAAAAAAATCTTTTAATCTTTTTTTTTTTTAAAGAAGCATGAATGCATTAATAGCTAGGAAAGCAAAAAAGCAAAAATAACTACAAAGATGATTCCTTCATCACCATTTGAACAAATGAAGGAGGAATCTTATCCAAAGTAATGTCTTCCAAAATAAAATTATTATGGATACCATAACTAGCACACAAGTCAGCTTGCTTATGTCCCCCTCTATCAATACATTTAAAAATAACATAGTTAAAATAATTGAAAAAATCTAACTCATATGAATTCTTGAAGCCATGATACTTAGCACTTTGAATCACCTTTATAACATTGTAGATGTCGCTCTCAATAATAGCTCTCTTGTAGGTTAACATCCAATCTTTTATAACATTCTTAAATGTTTTGATAGCTAGAAATTCCAATTGGTATATGTCCCAATGAATGCAGGAATTCCCAAAAGCTAATAAAAATCTCCCTTTGCAATCTCTGATAATACCTCTAATTCCTACTCTATAAGAGGAACAAAGAGAAGCATCTACATTGATTTTTAACCTACCGGGTGGAGGGGGTTGCCAAGCATTCAATAGTCTAGAAGGCTGATTAACATCCCATGATTCCATAATTTGATTATAAATCAAATTAGAGTACGAAGACTGGCTGATTGCTTGAACAGCAATAGAAGCACTCTCATTAATGTCTTCATGAACTAATTTATTTCTAGCCTTCCATGAAAAATACACAACATTGAAGAAAAGATTAAGAATCATACCCTCATTCTTAATGATATTGTGTATCCACCTATAGCATCCTTGGAAGTTATTGATTTCGGGCAATCCAAATCCCCAATTGTTTAGATTAGAGATCACCTCCTTAATTTTAATGCAGCCAACAAGAATATGTTCCATATCTTCAATCCCGATAGAGCACCTTGGGAAAATGTCATTCTCTTGCAACCTCCTATGAGCAAGGAATTGGAATGTTGGTAAAGCATTTTTGAATAACCTCCAGCTGAATGTTTGCACACGTGGATTAACATTTGCCTTTTTTATCTAGTAAAAAGGTTTCCCATCCTCATCTTGCTGCTGAAATCCACTGATCATTCCAGGAATAGACCTCCCTGGACCTTGATAAATAAGTTCTCTAACATCTTCATCCTGATTAGGATAAATTTTGATCTTAAGAATGAGATCTACCATGCATTTTCCAAAAGTCTGCTTCATGTTATCCTCATTCCAGATTCCATCTTAAGTGAATCTATTTAGAAAAAGCTCTCCATCACCTTAAGGAACTACAAATGTAGGCCACTCATTAATTCTTTTATCGAGTATCCACTTATCCTTGAATACATTGATTGAATTCCCAATAGCTACTTTCCATCTGATAAATGGATCTAGCACTTTGCCTCCATTGCATAAAATTTTCCAAGAGGAAGAAAATTTCTTAATACAAAAACTTTCAAATCTTATGCCATACTTGGGAGCAAAAGTTCTATTTAATAAAGTCTCCTTATTATTCAGGAATCTCCATGATAATCGATCTCTAAGAGGAGCTACCCTGGTTGTTGAAGAAAATAACCCACAACCTCCTTTCTTCATTGGCTTACCTAGATTCTCCCAGCTGATGTAATGTAGTCTAGGATTTCTACCAGATTTCTTCCAAAGAAATCCTCTACAAATTTAATCTATCTCTTTAAGTACTTGAATCGGCACCAAAGAGAGAGCTGAAATAGTTTGCAATAGCCAGGATTTCTACCAGATTTCTTCCAAACTATCTTGATAAGAACTATCTTCCCTGCTAAGGATAAAATCTTTGTTCCCCAAGTATTAAGGAATCTAAGTGCTTTCTCAATGATGAAATAAAAATCACTAGCCACCATCCTTCTCAAATCCATCTTAATGCCAAGGTAAACAAATTCCTTAACTTGTTTAAACCCCATTATCCTGGATAATTATTTCTTTTTCCTTATACTGACATTACTCCCAAAGAGAATGGCAGATTTCTCTTTATTAATATTCTGTCCTGTCCACATACTGAAATCTGAAAGAATGGCTTTAACTTCATAAACCGCCTTCCTAGAAGCTTCTGAGAAGACCATAACATCATCAGTAAATACTAAGTATTAAATTTGAGGACTATTAGAGCATAACCCAATCCCAATCGAAGAATGTGAGAATGCATTTGTAAGAAGTTGGGAGCATAGGATGAATAATATGGGGGACAAAGGACATCCATGACGAAATCCGCTTTCAGCCTTAATCCATCCTGATAACTTCCCATTTATAATAATAGAAAATCTAGGATTTAAAATACTTTCCAATATCAGTTTTGAAATCATATCTGGGAAATCAAAATAGTTCAAAACCTATTTTAGAGTTTTCTAGTTCATAGAGTCATATGCTTGCTCCATGTCTACTTTGTAGACCACCATCCCATTAACTGCCTTGGAGTACCTGAATTTATGAAACATTTCTTGGGCTATTAGTATGTGATCTGAGATGGACCTTCCTCTAATAAATACAGCCTGTTCTTTCGAGATAAGCAAAGGAATAACCGGAATTAGCCTATTCAAGATAACTTTAGCAGCAACTTTATAAACTGAGTTACAAAGGCTTATGGGCCTATAATTGGACGGAAATAAAGGATTAGTAATCTTTGGAATGAGAACCACAAGCGTGTCTTTCCAATTACAATCCATATTTCCCTAGTTTAGGAAATGGTTTAAATCCCTCACAAAGTCTTCCTTTATAATCTTCCAGTAAAATTTGATGAATGAGAATGTGACCCCATCACTACCCGGAGCTATGCTTTTACCCAGATTTTTTAAAATTTTTAAGCGATGTGGCCAATCATTCATGCTACATCTTCTCTATCTCCACTTATTATTGTAAAATTGCATAAAAATTTCTTCAATTTGGCTTTGTCTTCGAAAACCAATCCATCTTCATTTTTTATTTCATAATTCTGTTGCCAATCCTTCTAGCACTAGCAAACAAGTGATAGAATTTTGAGTTACAATCTCCCTCATTTATCCATCTTACTTTAGCTCTTTGTTTCTACCAACTACATAACCGAGCCATAGTAGTATTGAGTTCAATCACTTTGGATTTCATCCTCCAACAGTCTTCTTCAGATAGCCATCCAACTTCAGCTTCAGCTGTTTGTAGTTTAAGAATTTCCTCCATTAAACTACCTTTAAGATCATTAAGGTTCTTCAGCTTTGCCTTGCACCAAAAGAACAAGGATTTAAGAGTTCTTTTGCATTTAGCATTCAAAATTTGAGGATAATTCCCATTGAAATTCTTGCTCCATTCCCTCTTCACCACAGCAAATGATGCCATATATGATGCCCAAACATCCTAAAATATAATACTCCTCCTATCAGTGGTTTTAGAATTATAGAAATTAAGAACCAATGGGCTATGATTGGGTGCAATTCTAGCTAGATGTCTCACAGTTAATTGAGAGAAATAACTCAAAGCAGTAGAATTAAGAAAGCACCTGTCAAGCCTCTCCAAAATCCGAGCACCTCCAGATTTGTTATTACACCATGTATACCTCGGGCCAATGAATCAAATCTCATGCATATCACTATGAGTAATGAAAGATCCCATTTCTCTAGATCATTGAGAAAATAGAAATCTTTTCCCTCCTCATTTGTCTTCTTTGGATGTGAGACAATTAAAGTCTCCTTTTACCACCATAGGATGCTCCTCCACATAATAAAGCTCAAGTAATTCCCATAGCTCCCTTATTTTTATTAAATCTTTGCTTCTATAGACCGATGCCACTCTCCATTTACATTTATTGTTAAAGGTCAAGTCTCCAATAAGACATTGTGATGATGATCCTACCATGGAAAACTCAACAATATTTGAGTTCCAAAGAACAATAATCCCTCCAGATAAAACATTCGAAGGGACCATAGCAAATTCACATCCATCTCCCATAAGCATCTTCACTTCTCCTATGTCAAAATAGGAGATTTTTGTTTCTAGCAAACCCAAAAAAACAACATTATGCATCTTGACAATTTCCTTTTTGTATAGAGAAGCACTTCTCTTCTTTGCTCTTCAACAATTCCAGAATACCAAGGAATTCAATGAAGAAGAATTGTGGGAGCTACTTCCACTTTGTTTTTCACATTCGATTCCAATCTCCTACTCCTTGTAATATTGCTAATTGGTCCAAGGTCATTAAGCTTCTTTGAATTCTTTTTCTTCACCCGACATGAATTATCTCCTTTCTCATTTGTAGCTGAGCCATCAGCTTCAATTTTCTTTGTTCTTCCTTTTTTCCAAACTGATTCCCATCATTCATCAATCCAGCACCAAATTCCTGTATGATCTCTCCTTTTTCCAATAAATCATTTAACACATTAAATCTGTTTTCATTTAAAGGTATGTTAGAACCATTCCTTTCAATCTCCAGATGCACTTCTTTATTACCATCCTTGTTTGATTCCAATGTTACCTCTTCAGGAGCAAACTTATCAGCCAAGAGAGCTTTTTCGGTATTCTGAGCAATAGCTTATGTATCATTCCCCTTATCTTCCATCTTCTTACTATTTGCTGTTCTTCTCCATATTGTTTTCTTAACTGGAAAATGAGTAGATCCTTTGAAATGACTCGGTACATTCTTCCTTCCATGGTTAACTATTAACCATGGTCCATAGCTTCTTGAATTGATATGCTCCATCCCATCCTCTCTTGCTGCTCCATTCCTTGCCTTATCTGGAACATAATTCCCGTCCTCCATACAATTGAATTCTGACAAACCAACTCCTTCTCCACATCCTTCTTTAGTATACCAAGTGAATCCACAATTGAAACAAAAATTGGGGATGCGCTCATATTCTATCTTTTGATATAATTTACCGTTAACTCCTTCCACCCACACTCCTACAGGGAGCTTCCTATCAAACTTAATTCGGATGCACACCCTTCTAAATTCTCTTCTTTCCCATCAGAACATGTTTCCATCAAGAAGAATAGGTTTTCCAGCAATCGAAGCTATTATGTAAACATTTAAGTTGTCCCAGCAATGCAAAGGAAGGCATGGAAGCCTAATCAAAATTGGTGATGTCAATCCTCTAAGAGAGTTGGGATCAAAGTCTTGGCACCACTTGTCCATACCAAAAATCTTCCCATTCACAAACCAAGGCCCATTAGATAGGACCAACTCCATGCTCTATTTTTCCTAGAATGAACACAATACACGGCCCATACCAAACAAGGAAGAAGACAGATACAGTCACTATGGAGGGAAAGAAGAATGCGCCTGATCGTAAACCTTATGTGATAAGTTCGGAATAAGGTCCGTGGATTCATGTCCATTTCAAAAATAGAAGATTTAAAAGGGATATTGCCACTGGAAGAGGTATTAAGGACAATGGGATTAATACTGATAACAGAGGTAATAACAGCCTTTAAGATAGTGTGCTGGAGGGAGCTCAGCCGATGGTAGAGGCAGCTGATGTTGTAGAAAAATCATATGTGGCTCCAGGAAAGAGTTCAGATAATGTGGAGGCAGTCAGAGTTGAGGTGCTTGATGTTCACTCAAATAATCGTTTTGCTATTTTGATTGAGAAATATGAAGAGGTTGGTCTTGAGAAGCATAGAGAAATTGATAAAGCTTTGGACAGGGGCTTGTATATACCTGAAACTGATGCTAGCCACATTGGTTTGGGTTCTCATAGTGGTGCTTCCAATATTAAATTAGCCAAGGAATTGAGATCATTGGGGCCTGTTGAGCTTGATTATAAAAAGAAGAAGAGGGATGGGAGGTTGAAATCCAGTAGTGGGGAGAGATCTTCTATACCTGGTTAAATGTCATCCATCTTACTTTGGAACTTCAGGGGAGCCAGGAAGAAAGAGGCTTCCTTGTATTTGAAGGAGATTATCATAGACCAAGATGTGTTCTTTGTTGGGCTTATGGAGACCAAGTTGTCTAGTAATTATAGGAGGGAGGTTGATTGTCTTATGGGGAATGATTGGGAGTTTTTTTCAAATCCCTGCTGTTGGTACTTCTGGAGGCATTTTGGTGTTGTGGAACAGGAAGTTGGTGTTCTTTGATGTTATGGAAGCTTCTTCACAGGTTATCATTGGTAATCTCTCGGTTCCTACCTTGGGAACTTGGAAAATTGCTACTGTTTATGGTAGCAAATGTTGTAAGGAGAGGGGAGGCCTTTGGAGTCAATTAGAGAAGTGCATGGAGAATACTATTCCTTCCATTATTGTGGGGGACTTTAGTTGTTTCATTAATAAGGAGGAGAAGAGAGGAGGTAAGAGGTTCTTGTTCTCTAAAGGACCTAGGGAGATGAAGAGCTTTATGATGAATTCTGATTTTCATGATGTTGGTAGTGTTGGACCATAGTTTACTTGGTGTAACAACAAAGAGGGTGCTTCTCGGATTTGGGAAAGGTTGGACAGGTGTATGTTGAATCTGGTTGCTATTCAAAAAATTCTTGTAGCCGTTACCAGAAATCTTGCGAGAATGGCGTCTGACTGTTGTCCTATTGTTATTAGGATGGATGACAGGGAGCAGTTCAAGTCAAAGGCCATCAGATTTGAGGATACTTGGAGAACCTACCTTGCACCCAAGAGTATTGTTTATCACTCTTGGAAGAAGAATGATTTTGGAGATGAGTATATGATCCTTCAAAGGATGCTTAGCCACACCTTAAAATCACTATTTTTTTGGAATAAAAATAAGTGTAAAGATTTGAATGTGTTGAAGGAGAAATTAAAATAGGAGATCCTGGAACTTAAAAATAAGGAAGCTTTGGATGTCAATTGGTCTGTTGAAGACGTTTTTGTGCTTAGAAACAAAGTTCATGAGCTTAAGGTTACTTTGATAAGGTTATCTACTTGGTGGAATCAAAGGGAAAAGGCTAGGTGGAATGAGGAAGGCGATACAAACTCCAATCTGTTTCATAAGTATGCCACGACTAGAAGAAATGGGAATCAGATTATTCAAATTAAAGTTGAACTCAACAATTTGTATGATGAAGATGATCAAATTGAAAAGGTCTTTATATGATTTTTTGAGAAGAAATGGAAGCACAGGGAGTGTAAAGTGACGGGTTAGCCTACAGTTTCTAAAAACCAGAAGATTACAACTGATGTTATGGAGGTGCTCAATGCAAATTTTTCAGTAAATGAGCTGCATAATTTGGTTTTTCAGCAAGGAAACAACAAGTCACCAGGTTTGAATGGAGTTACTTTTTCTTTTTACAAGAGCTATTGGAGTATTGTGTGGAAGACTCTTTGGAATGCTGTCAATTGTTTCTTTAAATCTAGCCATATGCATACGGAGTGGAAGGATACTTTGATTGTCTTTATTTCTAAGATTAAGAACCCTGTGATTCCTTCTAACTTTAGGACTATTAGCCTTTGACAAACTAATTATAAGATTGTGGCTATCAAGCTAGTTAATAGATTGAAGAAGGTTATCTCCAAGATGATTTCTGAGGAGCAAGTGGCGTTCATCCATGGAAGATCTATTGCGGAGCATTGTCTCTTGGCTCAGGAGATTTTTCACAAGTTCAAAATATCTAAAAAGAAGAAGGGGTTGATGGCTTTAAAACTTGATATGGAGCAAGCATATGATAGTATGGGATGGGCAACTCTTCAGCACATCTTGATTTGGTATGGTTTTCCTACTGATTTTTCTAACCTTATCATGGAATGTGTTGTAGATGTGAGATTCTCTATTATCATAAATGGGAGGAATTCGAAGTGGATTAATGCTCAGAGTGGGTTCCATCAAGGGTGTCTACTAGCACCATTTTTTTTCATTTTGTGCTCTCAACTCATGTCCAACTCGCTTGAGCAAAGGGGACAGAATCTTGGAATTCAAATTTCTCCTAGAGGCCCAAAGATAACACATCTTCTTTATGCAGATGATGTGCTAATATTTTCTCATGCATCCGTGGCTGTAGCTAATGCTTTGAAGATTATTGTGGTGGATATTTGTAAGTGGACTGGGCAAAGAGTAAATGTAAGCAAATCTCAGATGATATTCGGCAAGGTGGTTAGTTACTCCATGATGAAGAGGATAGCTAAGGTTCTTGGCTTCAAATTTGTTAAAGAGATGAAGTACTTGGGAGTGAAGATGTCTATTAATAGACTCAAGATGGATGCTTTTCAAGAAATTCTGAGTAATGTCATGGATAGACTCAATGCATGGAGTAAGAAGCCTTTATCATTGGGAGGTAAGCTGACTCTCATTGATAGCTCTTTGCTTTCTATGCCTAATTTCTTAATTACTCATTCTCTAGTCCCCAAGAGGGTATTATATGAGTTGGAAAAACTTTGTAGAAGTTTTATTTGGCACAAAAATGATGGGACCAATGGTATGCATTATGATGCTTGGAGTGATATATGTAAACCAAGAAGTTGGGGAGGATCGGGTCTGCATTCTCCAATCCTTAGAGTTGGGCCTCTAAGATCCAAGTTGGCTTGGAATTTTATCCAGAAACTGCACACTTTGTTCCATCGTGCAATGAAAGATAAATATGGTAATGATGTGATGAATGTAGCCCAAAAGAAGATTACTTCTTCAGCTTGGAAAATTTTGGTGGATGGTGGAAAACATCTGAAAATGGTTGTTCAGTGGAGAGTGGGTAAGGGTGACAAGATTAATATTTTGAATGATACATGGATGCTTGATAAATGTATCAACCGTTGGCCAACTTATGTTGATTGTGATTTTCTAGATGGAATGTACATACAACAACTTTTGCTAAGCAATGGTGAGTGGAATTTTACCATGTTGCAAAGGGCCTTCCATCCTGATCTACTATTTTTGATTAGCCAAATTCGTATTGAGTATGAGGAGGAGGATCGGCTGGAATTGATGAAGATGTGCTCGGGGAAGACATTTTCAGCATTTGTGTATGAGCAATTGTTGTCCAACAGGTGTACATTGGAGGATGTTGAGTACTTCAGTTGGTTGCAGAAATTGAAACTTAATAGAAAGGTGGAGATCTTCTGGTGGAGATTGGGTAAATAAGCGATTCCTACAAATATTTTTTTGAAGAACCGCAGGATTTCGAATGATGATCTTTGTGATAGAGGATGTCAAGTGAGTGAAACATATGAACACATCATGATAAATTATAAATATATGACTGAAGTCATCATGAAGATGTGTAAATGGGGTACTTCTATTCCTATTTTTAGCTCTCTAGATTGCTGCTTATAGGAACTTAAAAAGCTAGCAACAAAAAATTCTGGAATTGTACAGATTTACGACTCTATTGTACATCACTCTTTGAAGAATCAGAATAATGTCAAGCACGGTAAAGCTGCTTTGTCATGTTCTATGGTTACTTCTAATGCTTTGTACTCAGCCATTTCAAAATATAGTCCATATCTTACTAGCTTGGGTACTAATCTCCTTAGGGAGTCTCAAAGTACTTGGTGCCCTCCACCAAAAGATTGGACTAAGATTAATGTAGATGCTTCTTTGCTTAGTTCCAATTTGGCTGGAGTTGATGGTGTTTTTAGAGACCACAAAGGCAGGGATATCAATGCATTCGGGAAGAATGGAACCCATTGGGATATTGCTCAGTTAGAGCTAGAAGCAGTTTTCTCGGTGAGGGAGTTTTCGAGAAGCTGGATGTTGGAATGTAAAAGGCTGGTCATTGAGAGTGATAATACCAATATTATCAAATTCATTCAAGATTCTCTAAAGAAGAATAAGTGTCATGTGGATAGATGGCTGGCAAAGGATTTATGCTTCTTAATTGATATCAATAAAGTTGTTTTCCTCCATGCTTATAGAAGCTGTAATAAAGTAGCTAACTGTTGTGCTACTATGGCATTGGAGATTAGTTTCTTTTTTGATTGTTTTTCTTTTGAGAACATTCCTTGTTGTTAAATTTAATCAAGGAAGAGTGTGATCCGTTTATTACATGTAATTAGTTCTTGTTTGTTCTTAATGTAATTTGATGCACTTCTTCAAAAAAAAAAGCTTAAACTTCTTATAACAGACAAAGGCTAATAGCACCCTAATGGCTTCTAATCTAGCTACAGTGCCAAATGCCTCCTCAAAATCATCCCTTCTATTTGGTTATACTCCTTAGTGGCTAATCTTGCTATATTCCTAACCACCACACCAAAATCATTCATTTTATTCTTAAAGACCCATTTGGTTACAACTACATTTTGTCCCTTTGGTCTTTCTACAAACTACCAAACACCATTCCTAATAAATTAGTTTAACTCCTCTTGCATGGCTAAAATCCAAAACTCATCAAACAGTGCTTGATTGATGTTGGTGGGTTCACTCATTAAGTTAAAGGAATAGTGGTTCACTTCCTTTCTAAGTCCATGCCTAGTCCTAACACCTTCAGAATGGTCTCCTATGATCAGTTCTTTAAGATGACTTGAAGAAAAACTCAATTCTCTAGGCATGTTGTATGTTGGTTCAACTCCTTCCTCCAAATTTGCATTTTCTACTCCTTGGGTAATCTCACCTACTCCTTCAGGGTTTTGGGGCTCTACCCTCTTCTCCAAAATTTTAACTTCATCATCATCCTCAACTTTAGACTTTTTGGGATCAAATTCATCAAACACTACATGAGTAGTCTCCTCCACCACAAATGTCCTCTTATTAAACACCCTAAAGTATTTCCCCACACTTGAATATCCTAATAATACTCCTTCATCAGATTTTGGGTCATATTTCCTTGAGTGTGACTTTTCATTATTAAGAATTAAAACCTTACAGCCAAAGACATGGAAGTGGGAAAGGTTGGGTGTCCTACCCTTAAGGATGTCATTGGGTATCTTATCAAGTTTAGCTCTGACATTCACCCTATTCAACACATCACAAGCTGTGTTTACCGCTTCAACCCAAAAGTATTTTGGAATTGAATACTTAGCAAGCATTGCTCTAATGACTTCAACTAAGGTCCGATTCTTCCTTTTAGCTACCTCGTTCTGCTGAGGGGTCCTAGGAGCTGAGAAGTTGTGACTAATCCCCTTATCCTCACAAAATTCTCCAAATCTCTCATTTTCAAACTCACCCCCATGGTCTCTATGGATGATCAAGATCTCATAACCTAGTGTTTTTTGAATCCAAGTGTAGAAAAGGATCTAAACTATCAAAAGATTCATTCTTATGTGACAGAAATCAAATCTATGTAAACCTCAAGTAGTCATCGACAATCACAAAACCATAGACTTTCCCCCTAAGCTGGCAGTGCTAATGGGTCCAAATAAAGCCATGTGAAGGACTTCTAAAGGTCTAGAGGTTCTAATTTCCTTAATGGAGTGAAAAGAGGAGTGGACTTGTTTCCCTAATTGGAAGGCATCACAAAGGTGGTCTTTGGAAAACATAAGTTTGTGGACACTTCTAACTAGATTTTTCCGGGTCACTTTTCTAAGGGTTTTCATA
>NW_021319908.1:1064162-1081486 GCF_001605985.2 Dendrobium catenatum | reverse complement strand
ATTAGTCACATTTTTCAAAATGCATCACGTTGTGGGATCCATAATTTTTATTCTTTATAAATTAAGCTACATGTACGTTGTGGGACCCGTATGATTAGTTGCATTTATAAACCATGTTTCACGTTATAATGTACATGCTTCTTGCTCTTATTAAAGATTTTTTTTGGCTTTTATCAAAAATGGGAAAATTTTCTTTTGAATTGTTGGATTCAAATTTGTCCAAGGATGATACCCAACCCTACTAATAGTTGTTTAGTAGAAAATAGTTAGAGAACTAACTAAGAATGTGCTTTGTATAGAGAGTAAGTAGAAACCTCTAATATATTTGTGAATAATCCGTAGAGTTTGATGTCTAAACTATGCATCTCGCCTCTTTCCATAGAGTTCAGAGGGCTACATGAAAGACTACGGATAAAATAAATAGAAAAAATAGTGCATGATGTGATCAGCGCAAATAGCATAGATACGTGGACTAGCTAAAAAGATTTACATGTGGACCCCTATCATTGATGATCCCTTCTCTTTGATGCGTAGATTGAGTGAGTCTTTATGAGAGACTCTTTGAATGAATTTTTAGAACATGATATATAGGGAAAGTTTTTGATGGTGAGTCCTCAAGAACAAATAATAAGTCCTTGAGAATAGATAGTGAGTCCTTTTGGCTGAAGTTGTTTCTAGCTATTGCTGGCTTAGGATGAGTTTGATCGAAAGAGTTATTGTGGGTTCTATATGTGGGTGCTTTTTGTTAATTGATCCAAGATAGCCATGGGTGGTGGATGTTTCTGATTGTGAACAATTGCTATGTGAAAGAGAATTATCTTAAAAGGCCTGTTTTTGGATCGAAAACCTATGGGAAAGACCTTTGGATGAGCCCATTGAGGACAATTGCACATTTGGTTTTATCTTCTTTGGTGAATCTATATATTTTGATCTCCATATGGGTGAGTAGCTACTTGCCCACAAGTTGGTGTTAGTGACTCCATTATAGGGAAGAGCTTCCTTAGGGTGAGTGGGATTAAAAGTTAGAGTTCCTTAGACGAGCATCATTCTCATATGTGATTGGTGAAGATTCAAAATTTGAAAGTGCATGGTGACAAATAAACAAATTTAGTTGAAGTTTAACATAACAAATTAATATAGTTAAGGTGAGAGTAAAATTTATTGCATTATTAACATGATTAGGCCTAATGATAGCTTAAATCTCTAGGATATTATGGTTGTTAAGTTTAATGTTTAAGTAAATGTCATTTAAAGTAGAGGTGGTGCTTAATATACTATGATACTCAATGATTTTTTAATTACAAGAAGATGGATGGGGAATAAATGTTTGAGTAAAATAACCCATAAAATAAGCGTTGGGCTCAACAATAGTCACCTCATTATTATCACCCATAAAAACTAATTCTTACACAACAATTGAAAAATCAAAGTATTAAGTTTAAGCCATTTGAAGAGTTGTGTGTATTATGTTATTTAAAATCCTATAAAAGACATGGTAGAGGAAAGTTGGAGTAGCAAGGATATTGAGCTCATCAACTTAATTGTGTTGTGAAACTCTAGCAATCAAAGGGGTTGGGGGCAATAGAACCTCAACATACAATTGGACATAAGGGATGGCTCTATTTGAATTATTTTTATTATTACTTCCACAAGTTTTACTTATGACATTGGATTATTACTAGTTTTGATACATACATCGACACTACTTAATACCATTGATTCAATTTTCTAATACTGAGTATATGATGCATATAATGTACTGAGTATGCGATTAAGATACTAATATGATATATGTACATACATATATATGATTTTACAACATTGATATAATTTTCTAATTATTATTGATGCTGTGGTTTTATCACCTTATATAATTCTTTATTGATTGATAATATTGATACGATGACTATTTCATTAATTCATTATTCATATTAAATTATTTTCTTCTCAACTGTACTAGCTTTTGTAGTGCATTATTTTAGCATTTACAGACTTTAGTACTATTTTATGTGAGTTTTACTACTTATGTACTGATTCATGCTCATATAAATATTACTATTTTGATTTGACTGCTGACATGCATATTACTTCTTTGTTATGCTTTGAGTTCAATTATAGGATTTATTTACTTGCTGGGCTCTTGAGCTCATTATATTTGGCTAAATAATTTTAGGTAGGGAAAGGGAGCAGGGGTGTAAGAATGACTAGGATCCTTCAAGTTTAGGTTCTTGTTATTTTATCTATTCTTTTTAACTCATGATATTATTGTTGTGGTATAATTTAGATCTTGAGTTGTGTATATAATTTTTAAAAATTAATACATATTTATATATTAATATTTTAATCGATAGTTTTATTTTTTGTTGGTATTTATATTAACAAAAATATTAGGTAGCTCTGGCCATTGTATATTAAATGAAAAAAAAAATTAAATTAGATTTTGGGGCATAATATAGGATTTCAATTTAAATCAATAATAACTTATATCAATTTATTACATCTTTAGTCAAATTTAGGAATTTTATCATCAAAGGTTATAAAGAGCCAAAATATGTTGAACATAACTTACCCTAAAATGCGGCATATCATAATATGGGTCCTCAAACCTATGACCTAGATTGTGGTGCTTTAAAGAAAAGAAGGTTGGGGTATCCCACCTCGTAGTTCAAAATCCTAAGCTAAGATAAACGTAGTTTAAAAGGTACTAAGATGGTGGAAGGATATCAATTCTCAATTCTTATGACATAGACTAAGGGTAGAGGGTATGATGATAGATAACATGTGTGATACCATTCCATATAGTATAGGTTTCTTACACCTAAGGACCTATGATATTTAAAAGGTCATGAGAATAAATATGACTTACTCTATAGATTGTGTCATGTCTTCCTCAAGGTCAAGAGGGTTGGCCTAAAGAAAACATAGTTGTTAGACACCTTTATGATCACCTAAGGATATCTATGACAAGCCACTAGTCCACCTAGGATCAACTAAAATTAAACCTAGATTTGTTTGGATCACTTAGGCTCAATTGGGGTGACTACAATCTAAGAGGTGAGGAGATTTACCAATAAAATCTGGGACAATTATGGTAATCTAAGGATCATAGTACTAGTCCACTTAAATTATCTAAGGGAAATAGAACTAAATAGGATGATCCCTAGAAGGACCACAATCATCTTAAATCATTGAATGCATCATACTAGCTAATTTAAAAGATATGGAGGATATTAGGTTCTCTATGGTCAGTTAATTAAGGCTAGGGTAAGAGGATGACAAAGGCCATCGATCTTGAAGTGTCTTAAGTTGATGTAGGGGAAGACATTGTGGTTGGTGCTAGGGATAATAACACTATTTAGGAAAATATTTTTGTTCCTTTGGCTAGTTTTGATTACTCTAATGTCTCTAATATGGAATCGATTATTGATATTAATTATTCTCCTATTTCTGATGAGGCTTTGGTCTTATTAGGATTCAAGAATTATCTTGTGAATGGATTAATTGATGGAACTTATGCTGATAATACTAATGGGTCGCATGACCCATCAGGTGTTGTGAGGAATGTTGGGGAAGTGAGCATTGGTAATTGTCATGCTTTACTAGAGGATGCCATTATGATGTTATTCATGTTGATAATGAGGGGTTTACTTCAATGGCTGGAAAAAAAATTAAAAATCTAAAGTAAAAAGATTGTACAGAACTTTAAATAGATTGCTACTAACTCTACTCATTCTAATGCTTCTTGACTCTTCTCTTTCTTGTTTCTTCTAGGGTGTGGTCTTTCTGTCTATTATTTTGGGCTCTTTTTTCTTATGTCAATGGTTTAGTTCTTGGGCTTGCTCAGTCTGGTGGTTGTTCTTAGGTGTTATATTGGGTGCTGTGCGGCTATTTTATTTCTTATTTTAAGAGGTTGATTTAGTGTTTTGTTGGATGTGTTGTTGGTGGTCATTCTTAGGCGTGGCCTGGGTAGTGTCTCTCTATTTTATTCCTTGATGAGTGGGGTTGGCTGTTGGTGGGGTGAGTTTTCTTGTCTTGCAGATCTACTGATTGGTGGTTTCTGCTACTACTTCTTATCATGGTGTTTAGTTTGGCTCCATGTCAGGTATTATTTGTGATTTTTGCTTGTGTTTTGTGGTCATCATTTTTTGTTTTGCAGACTGCTTCCCTTTATTTGTCATCTCTTGGCTCTGTCTTGGGTTGGTTATTGGTTTGTTCTCCCTGAGGGCTTTTAGGCTGATCTTCCTTTCCTTTTTTTTCTCTTTATTGTATGTAAGAAGATTAGATCATTGGCTCATTAGGTTTTCTTTTGATTTTTGGGTGTATTTCTTTTTTAGTTTTAGAGTGCATTTGATCTTTTAAGGATTTGTAATTTTTTTTAATTAATGCATGTCAAAAAGTCTTTTAAGCATGTCAAAAAGTTCCCAACATAAGTTTTATTTGGCCTTAATATAGTCTTGGAGGTAGTTTTTTTTTTTTTTTTTGAGCACCATTATTTTTTTGCATGATATGTGTTCTTTATGGCTCATGTTTTTATCTTTTTTTCTCTCTCACATACACATTCCTGAAACTTTCTACTCCATCTCTTACATTATCAATCGACCGTGAGGCCAGCAGCTAGTGGTAGGTGGTGGATGATGGCCATGAAAGTTGGCGGTCAAAAATGATGATCATGAATGGTGGTTGGTGACAACGGTGGCGACTGGTGGTCAATGGCAGTGGTGGCCGATGACAACTGTGGTGGCAGATGATGATTGTAATGGTTAGGGGTCAGCGAAGGTGGCAGTAGTTGGTGATCATTGCATATTGTGGGTGGAGATAAGATGATGAATTTTTGGTGTATTTGAAACTAGCCCAATTCTGAATAGTTCTAAATACACAATTATGAACTAGAGAGTGAATTTCAAATATATACGAATTTTAAACTTCAAATCAAACAACAATATTATTAAACTAAATAGTCCCAACTGAGCATGTAAGTGAGCCTAACATTTGAAATTGTGTAAAATGCTATTTGTTCTCAAAGATCAAGCTAAACTAAGATCCTAGAACAATTCATGTGAACTTCATAATTACAATCAACAATATTGGAGCAATAAATTCATTATAAGAAAAGAAAAAATTAAACATAAGTGGTACTCGCCAAACAAAAACCAGTAGCCAAGACAAGGACCCTCTCTCAAGGTATCCCAATCTTTCTTATAATGCATCAAGAATTAAAATTATAAGTTCATAGGCCACATTAACAAACATATTTATTGACTTATATTCCACTAATACATTTCATAATAAATTAACCATCGTAGTTGATGGAAATACAATTATGATTAATTTAAATTTAAGTTCAATAGCTAGGTGTGCTCAACAAATACAACAACCAAAAGCATGCATCAATCATTTAATGCTTATGCTCTCCAACAAATTAAGGCTATATAAGCGGCCTAATATCATTTTCCAATATTCTACTTAAGAGAATACTTGATTACACCTGGAATGTGAATGTTAATCAAGTAATCATCCCATTCAATGTGCATGTGATCAAAATCAAACAACTTCATCTCATCATTATTCACCATTGCCTTTCTCAAACATTATAAGTTAGAATCATCAAAGCTGCAGTCAATCACAATATTGAATAAGAATATTATCGATATCTCAAACATAATGAATATAATTATTTATTACTCTTTACTCATAAACTTGAGCTTACCTTCCTTTAAAGAATGTATACGGTGCATAGATATCAGCAAAGTGGATCACACGCGTATATTTCCTCCAATATTACAAATAATATTTTGTTAACCAATCTCCTTTGAATAATAAGCTCAAGTTAAAATCACATATCAAGAATTACATACTGATATCCATTATATATAAAATTAAAAAAATAAAAAAAGGAAATAGATTTTACCTCAAGAGGTAAGAGATAATAAAGATATGAAAACTTGGCATTGTTCTTTTGATGTGAAGTTTATTTGCCTTTCCATCACTACGAGTCTGACGGTTCTTCACTATATATTGGTAGACACATTTTTCTAGTGTTGAAATTGTCACCAAGTTTCTTACAGATGAACTCACATGATATTTGACTTCTGAATGTTGATATGAATGTGTTGTTATTGCTAAAATAATGGCATTCACCACCATGTCTCCAGGAATCTATCAAAGTTAGAACGCTTGAATAAGTAATAATGATAGAGTTAATTTTATATTGGCATTGTGATACATTTTAGATGCGTAAATTTGCCTTTATTATGTATATGAAACCAATATTTTATGTAAGGTGTATATATATATATATATATATATATCATCAATGCAAATAAAGATAACTGACCAAATCTAAAACTACTTCTGGATCTCCTAAAATGCATGAAATATCCCCCTTTGCATAACCAAGTATTATACTATCAATTGTCCTACAACATCAAGTGAATGTTGACTTAGATCAAGAAGAAAATGTTAAAATGTAATAATAAATATAAACAACATTGGAATTTGTATATGGGCTTACCTAGCTCCTTCTATCCAACCTGGAATTGAGTCTTTGTAGACACTTGTTATAATTGTTGGGCTCATAATAACTAGTGGCATGTCTCCTCTTAAATGACTTAGAAGCATTTCTCCCATGGCCTTTGTAAATACATATGTATTTGGCCAGCCATACATTCTAGCCCTACAAGAACAAATAATAAACAACTAATTTGAATAGCTTATAACAACATGGCATAATTGATAACAAAATACTATATCAAAGAGGTTTTATGGTTTATTGTTTTAAGAATAAAAAATTCATCTATATAACATTATAATAACATGGCAAAATTGATAACAAAATATTATATCAAAGAGGTTTTATGGTTTATTGTTTTAAGAATAAAAAATTCATCTATATAACAATATTATTCAAAGAAAAATATTATCTATGAAATGCAATATTTTCTATTTAGTACTAACTAAATATTATATTAAACATTAAATATATAAATGATAATTATAAATTTTTTTTCACAAATAGCTTGACCATTTATGCCATTAGATTAAGGTGCCACATATATGCCAGCAATTAAGTGCAAAAAATATCATTTAAGAAAGTGTAACTATAACATGCCATCAATTCAAACAAGTGATATACTATGAACATTTTATTAAATGACAAAAAATTTTAGAGAAACAATCATTCTCAAAATATTTTAACATAAAAAGCTCCTTTGCAAACACTTGATTAAGGAAGTTATTATCCATTCATATTGTAATATTATATTTATTAGTAGTGCTATGGAGAAAAGAATATAATTAATAATAATAAGTTAATATATAGTATAATTAATATTAGTAATGCTAGCAAGGTTTTAACCTCTAATTTGCTATTATAACAGTTTTTAATAATTTCATATTTTTCAACTTATAGTTCAAAATTTAGCAACATTTTTGTATTATTAAACTAAAAAGCTTTGGTGGAAAGCCTCCTTCAATGATTAAAAAGGAGCAAAAGTAGAAAAAAAAGACGAAGTTATAACCAATGATTGCTAATTAACATGCAGTCCTTCACCAAGTTATATTAAGAGGAAATTATACACATAATAAATAATTTCCCCTAAAATTAGAAAGTTAGCCTATCGAAGTAACCTATTAATAAATTTCCATAAAAAATAAAACTTGATAATGAGTCACATGTAGAGCTAAAATTTATGTTCAAATTTGTTAACGAATCACTCTAATCAACACACACACACATAAAATTAGAAAGTTAGCCTATCGAAGTAACCTATTAATAAATTTCCATAAAAAATAAAACTTGATAATGAGTCACATGTAGAGCTAAAATTTATGTTCAAATTTGTTAACGAATCACTCTAATCAACACACACACACACACACACACACTCTCTCTCTCTCTCTCTCTCTCTCTCTGTAA
This sequence comes from Dendrobium catenatum, assembly GCF_001605985.2. Taxonomy (NCBI): domain Eukaryota; kingdom Viridiplantae; phylum Streptophyta; class Magnoliopsida; order Asparagales; family Orchidaceae; genus Dendrobium; species Dendrobium catenatum. The sequence goes on along the minus strand of NW_021319908.1, from coordinate 1,073,571 downwards.
ATATTTTATCACAATAATAGGTTTGGCTAGAAACTGTGAAAATTTGATTTAAAATTTACCGAGTTTCATAAATCCTAGCATTGCTAGCGCAAAATCAAAATTTTTTATTTAGGTCTTGATCAACCCATTTGAACTCGAGTTAAAATTGTGTCTAACGGCTCAATATTCTCAATAATGTTAAATATTAAAAAGATAGTTATACCTCATTTTGCATGCGCTTTGCAGCCAACTTGGCATCCCCAGCTCTCACAAGAAGGAATAGTTTCTTCACATTAGGTTGAACTCTAAGAACCTTATCCACAAAGACTTCAAACCAAGCAACAAACAACAACATGCGTTAGAACTATATCTTTCAACTTTTTTAAGTGAGACTAAGGCTTCGTTTGGACTAATTTTCTTACAGCTTCTTAAAGCAACATTCTAGTACAAAAATTTAAAATTTTGTACTAAAAAGTAAGATAAAAGCATTCCCAATTGAAGTTTAAAACAAAATATTATGTGGTTTAATGCATATTAATAAGTGAAATGGTTTGTGAAATAATACTCTATGCTAGAAGACCAGTGGCACCAGTGACAAAGATGCTCTTATCCTTTAAGTACTCAACTATACTACCTATCTCCATTGTGAGCTAAAAGTGAGTATATAAAACCTATCAACAATAAAATATAAGGAATCAAAGAGATGTAGATTTAAGAGAAGGCTACATAGGCATTTATTTATATACAAGATGGGATGGCATATGGCATATGTCTAAGAGATATACTTTTCATAAAGTGATAATTAATATGGCCAGCAATTCTTTTCTTAAGGGGTTGGCCTTATATTATTAATATTATTTTTGTTATTATTATTTACTTTTTTCTTTTTATTGTAAGATATCAATTCAAGCATATTTATTTCATACTATATATATAAAAATTTTTCTAAAAAAATTAATTATCTTGCCTAATATTTTGAATTGCATTAAACTCACTAATTACTAATATCTTTGCCCACAATTGAATAAAACTCATTCAATGCAAGCCTCTATTCTTTGAAATATGTCAGATTCTATTTGTTCAGAAAGAAATTGTGGGCTCCAAAAATTTGGCTCCGATCTCCCTCGCCAATACTTTTCTTCAAGGGAGTTTTAACAGATTTAGTTTTGAGGTAAATTTGTAAAGCATATGGGTTTCTAGATAAGACACTACCTAGAGATTTTTCCCTCATTTTTTGAGGACTTAATAATCTGAGTTATGATTTCCTATAGGCTCAAGCCCTCCTCCCGATAATGAGAGAGAATGTTCGATTAAGGCTATTCATCGATCAAATACATTTTTGGAATACATGTTATCTGGAATATAGTAGCAAGAATGGACATTTGGAATTTGAAGGATGATGGAAATTTATTATTTAAAATTAAAATTTCACCACCTTATAGTTAAAACATATGGTGAGGGAATGGATTTTGGACCCGATCAAGATCTCATGGTGCCGTCATCCCTGACCATCATGGTCCCTAGTCTACTTAGTTAGAGGAGGTAGTCGACCCAATCAGATAGAAGGATCATTGTTGGTAGCCATGGGTTATTTCGTCCAAGGGTACCTTGTAGACATAGGGTGAATATTTGACCAAGGGGACAAATTTGAATCCACCTTAGTTAACAAAGGGATCAGTGCCCCATTGATTATATCATATAGATTCATATCTTAAGGATTTGATGTCATTAAGGAATGTCTTGGCTTCGACCATAACCGTTATCTCGTGGTGCCATTTAGAGGCATAACCACTTGGTTCAGAGGGTCCTGGTTCATAATTATTTATCCTATAGTTCTATTTGGTAGCAAAATCACTGGTTAGAGGATGTATACCACGTCCTTACTGGTAGGAGATTATTTTGAGAATGAATCCAAGTGATATTCTCAATTAGATATTAGCTCTTTTTGAGCTGAAGTAATTTTCAAGTAGTCAACCTCGGCAAACTATTATGGAAGGTGGATGAATTACACTTTAAGTATTTTATGGTTGGATCACAATTTTAAATATTTAAAATTTGACTTTTTAGGAGTTTTTGATTTTGAATTGGTTTTGGAGTTGACATTTGAAAATATTTAGAATTAACCCCTCCATTTGAGATTTTTTTATTCAACACGGTCATCATCAGGGTAACTAGGGTCATTTGAAAATACTTTACATTTTATGAGAGTTTGGAGGTATTTGAAATGGTTAGAGTTAACCCCTCTGGTTGAGATATACATTCAACATGGCCATGATCAGGGTATATGAGCATTTTCATTGACTAAATCTTGTCGACCCTATCAACTTGTTAATAGGGGATCAGGTTCATCGGTTGTATGATTTTATTAATGAATTTCTCATATCATTGGCCTTGAAGGCCTAATATGAATGTATAAATTAAATAATCTGGTCGACACTTTGACCGTATTTTTATTTGATAATTTGAGTCACATCAACTCCTATCTATACATATAAAAGAATAGGGCTCAAACTATGTTCATTTATTGACCTGCGCATCATCCTTAGGCTTTAGTTGTGTATCCATAACATGCTCATCGACGCCCATACATGTTTTATTATTGCACTTTCAATATTTTGTGTACCTATTTTCTTGCATATTACGATGCATGTGTGAGGGTATATTGTGTACCCATTTGAAGGCAGCATTCTATTTGGATGCTCGTACACCCCTTTTATCCACTTGTAAAAAGTTGTTGATTCGGTGGCATTACGAAGCACTATAATCATTTTCCCATTTCATATAGGTAGATTTTCGTGTACAACTTTTTACTTTATACAAGTAGATTATAGTGCGCTAACGAATCTCTTACTTACTTGTAGATAATTGCATTCATCATGAGCTTTTGTGCTGGCTTGCATTTCTACAATTCTTCTTCTTTGGTTATAACCATTTATATATTTTCTTAGATTGCATGTTGGGTATATGACGGATGGGTCTTCAATAATGACTTGTAGGAGTTTGCATTTGTTGTAGCCCTTTGGCATTTGGCTTGTGAACACCGTATTGGGTACACAATAGGCCTTTTATGATCGCTCATAAAAGTCATTATTTGTCACATCATCTCTGTATTTTCCTGTAGAAGTCTTGTTAAGTACACTATGGGTCTTTTGTAGTGGCTCGTAGGCATTTGCATTTATCATCAATCCATCACCTTTTTCTTGCAAGAGATTTACATAGTTGTCTTCCTCTGGGTGGTTGTTGATTGTAAGAGCATTCTCTACCTTTTTCTGATCACCACCCACAAGCATATTATTGAGCATATAAGGAATCATTATAAAGAACATTTTGCTAATAGTAGAGGTTTTTGCATTCATGTCCAGGGCTTACTTCTTAAAACATTAGAGTTTCTATGTTGACTTAAAATTTTTATTTTGATTTAATTAGAAAAATTTTAATAAGTTCTTAAGAGCATACAATCAGATTCTAGGTTAAAATAAAGATCGACATGCAAAAGCATAAAAAAACTACTAAAAGCAGGCAATCCTATATCACAATCAACATCAAGCATTAATCAAATCAATCAAATTAATATTCAAATTGAAAGTCCATAGGCAAATGCCTTTTAATATTACATCCTAGAATTTGCAGAAAAATAAAGTAGCCGAGCATCACTAACAACAACCCAGATTTCTAATCCTAAGACTCAAGTGACTTTGAGAGTGGGTCTTCTCGCTATCCACTTCTTTGTCCTTCTATAGCTCCTTGGATCGTCGGTTCTGGATATCCAAATGGAAAGAGACTCCCCCTTGGATGGGGTGTTATATTTCCTCTTTAGATATTTTAAAATCATCCTAATTTGGATCTCCAAATGGAGAGGGACTTTCCCCTAAGGGATGTCCCTTCCTCTTTGGATTCCAAATTGGATGTTTTAACATCCCATTCTCAAATCACTTAAATATTACAACTCAAATATATTTCAAATTACATTTGAAAAAATAAAATTCTAGACTCGATCTTGCAGGGCTATCCTAATAATCAGCAGTTATATATATAATCCCAATCAGTTATAATCAATCTCAAGCAGTAAATATCTGAAATTTAAGGTGTTCAATTACTCATAACACAGAGTGCAAAAAAGTAAGTAAAGAAACACATCAATTCTAAGCTAGCAAATAACATGCAGTGAATACTCGAAAATCTGGCACACAGAAAAAAGTAAACACCAGCCAAGCCTAAGACTAGAGTTGGTTGTCCTAGCAAATCATCTAGAGTGGGTGCAAAGGCTGTGTGGTTTGGATATGTCCTAGGTAGGGTAATTAGTTAAAGTTGTTTAAGGATTTGATTGGTTAAAAGTCTTGAGAGAAGATATTGATTAAAATTTAAGTATTAATAATTTAAAATTAATTTTAGGATCAATTTTAATTGTTTGTTGGACACCACCTTTATTTCTCACCGAGGCTGTGAAGTTTATTTCACCGTCCTTGGGGCTAATTTAATGGCCTCGTAGGCCTGGGTTACTTAGTGGTACCCGGTATAATTAAGTGGCTTAAGTTGATTAAAGATTAAAATTTAATAAATTTTAATTAAGGTTGATTAAACATTCTAAAGCTTTAAAGTGATTTTTTAAGTTTTTTGAAATTTTTGTATTATTTTAATCATTTAATTAAGGGGTTAATTTTTTTTTATTAAAGTTAAATTCTAAAAAGTTAGTATTTTATTAAAATATTAGATCCTAAGATGAGTTGTTAGACACTAAGCTTGCTGGATTTAGATTTTTCTACATTTAGTTATGTTGGTTTGAAGATTTGACTTGGAGTTTGACTTAAGATTTGACCAAAAGTTGATTTTTTTTTGAATTTGAATGATTTCTGGAAATTGAATATTTTTAATAAATATTAGACTTAATTATGAGTTGAATACCTTTGAGTTTGTTCAATTTGGAATTTTCTTAAATTAGTTAAGAATTTTCAAATTTTTATAATTTATTGAAATTTTAAATGATTTAATGAATGGCCCCTTTTTATGGTTTTGCTCCAAATGAACTCTCATCTCCTTGAAATCAACTCCAAAGATCAGAAATGACCTAAGGAGAGATTCCCAAGTGTTTGGAAATTTTCTTAATTTTTAAATTATTTTTAATTAATTAATTAATTAATTATGAAATTTAAATAAAGTTAAATTAAGATTCAATTTGTTGTCAACTCAAAGGGATTTTATTTTTAATTGATTAAGGTTTGAATTCTGGTCAGTTTGAGGTATTGTTTGTATTTTTTATTTATTTAAAATTGATTTATTAGAATTTTTACAAGTTTTAAAGTTTAATTAAAGGGTTAATTTTGACTTGTTTAATTTTTTCACCTGCTAACCTCCAATTTGGTGAGATTAGAATCTAAGGTTTATAATGTCACTAAGTTTAATGTTGTCAAGTTTCACCCCTATTGGGTGTGTGTGGAATTTCCTAGGATTTTTCTAAGTTGACTAGACCTTATCCTTAATTATTATTCCTAGGTGGCACTAGTATTCAATTAGGCTTAAATCTCTGTTCACCTAACACTTAGACATGTACAAGCATACCACAATAAGAAGAAAGCCTAAAACTACATGCATAAGTTGAAATAAATTTTCCATTATTTGGGTCATAATTTGACCATTATAAAAAAAAATTCTATAGAGCTCAATCATGTACTCAATTAGGGCACAAAAAATCAAAGAAAATAGAAAATATCCTGTGATTAGCTCCTGCCAAAATTGAATCCAAATGGATGACAATTAAATGTGTAAATAAATAATGATCTAATTTAATATTAATTAAATAAATCCTAGAACATACATTAAAACTAAATGAAATTATTTTTATGTGATAAAGCTCTTTACCCCAAATGCATAAAGGTATTGAATGCAAAAATCATATGAAAAATGAATTTTCTAAGGATTTCAGAAGTTTATGAGCATTTAAATAATTTTTAAAACAATTCTGGTCAAATTGGGCTGCTGGTGCCGCCAATCCAATGATTGGTAATGATTGGAAATGCGGCACCGCGTCGCCGTGTCCGGGACACGTGTCAAGTAGGGAGCAGATCACTTAAACACGTCGGCTATTCATAATAGCCATTGGATCAGCCTAGATTTGTGTGGAGGGCTATAATGTCGCCACATCACCGCGTGGAAAGGTCAGGAGACCTGGATTCGAATCCCAGGTTGAACATGCGCAAATTGAACTTATCTGGATAGTCTGATCGTCGATCGGACGGTCCAGATCTTCTGATAAATAATAATTTAGAAATTGAATAAAACTTCAAATGCCCATATCTCCCTAAATACTCAAACAAAATTCGTGAAATTTGAAATATAGATTGATGGTAGCCTAATCTTACAATTCCTAGAGTTCGGATGCTCCGTACATTGTATATTTACTACAGTTTCAAATTTAAGTTTAAACTTAAACTTAAAACTTACAATCTAGCTAGTGGATTTTTGACTTCTTGGGCTTATTGAAAAGCTGAAGATGTCATCTTCAACTTTGATGAAAACTCCAAGATTTGGATCTGCTGGATTTAAAGTTATTCTTGAAATCCATTGATTCTCTCTCTAGATCATCTCGCTTCTCCAATTAGTGTTTGGAAGTCAGGAACTGGTTGGGGAAGGCCTGGAAGAACTAAGGAAATGTTTGGAGAAGTTTTTGGAGAGTTTTTGGGGGATGGAGTACCTCTGGAGGAGAGGGATTGAGTGAGAGTGTGCTAAGGGGAGAATGATGGTTCTTGTGAGGGTTTTTCCCTATTTAATCTTCCATTATTTGAATGGAGGACTGGGATCCATTTGGATGGGCTTTAGGATGCTGCCATGTGTCTGAGAAAGGAACAAGAAAGAGTATTATTCATTGGATAGTTTAATGCACCTAGGTACAAGCTATATATAGAGATAGGAAATTACAGAGAGATAAGTAGCACCAATGCCATCGATACACGTATATAGTAGCTTTGTTTATTTGTTCTTGTTTTCATTCTCTATTATCCCCGACAAACTGATGAGTTCTGAGCTACCGTCAGTTTGGTTCGTAGTTGTTGAAAATGACTGGTCGAAAGTGGTTTTGTCAATATATTAGCAATATGAGAATGGAGAAAAAGGATTCATGTAGCAAACCTCATATAGTGGGATAAAGGCTTGATGATGATGATGATGTTGTTTTTAATAAAAAAATAGATTTCTTTCTTAAAAAAAAATCCAATTTCATTCATTATATTCCATAAGGAAATCTAATTTCATTAATTATCCTATGAGAATGAATTCTTCAAACACATTTTCCTATTTTAAGGCAACATAATTGAACAAGAGCAAGGAAAAGAGAAGGACATCCTAGGTGGAAAGGCCTCTTGGTCCCCACTTGAGCATGGGATGATTAAGAGCCATTTGATTACAATCTAAGGGCTGGAGAAGATCCTAGAGAAGGTTCTAGAGTGCCTTAATACTGCTGGAGGGGTTTAAGATAGAAGGGATTAAGCTTAACATGGATTTTAACCATATTTGACCCCTCCAAACCAATTATTTGACCATTTGACTTGTCAAATAGTCAAAAGGAGTGAGGTGGCATCCAAGGTGGCTTCAAGCATTGATGAAATGCTTTTGGTTCAGTGCATGAAGCAAAGGATCAATGTTTAATAGGTTAACCATTTAAAAGCCCTTTAGAGAGGTTTGTTGACTATGTTGACCAGTCAACTAACCCTCTTGACTGCTGAGGTGGCAGTAAAGGGTGTCTTAAATGTTTCTTTAAATTCCTTGAAAGGGAGTTTGATATTTTAAATGGGTTGAAAAAACCCATTCAAAGCCTTAAGGGGTATTTGGGTCAACCTAGGTTGACTTGGTCAACCAGGTTTTGACCTAGTGGGTGATTTAGGTTGGACATGTTTAATTTGATATTTGGAGTCTGGTGGATGTATTTTTGGGGTTTAAATAGGTCATTATGATCAAATGGGCCATTGGTTCAACACTGGTTGATTTGGTCAACTAGGTGGATCCAGGGTTTGGAAATGGGTTCAATAAATTTGAAATGACATTTGAAGACCAAAGAGGATGGTCCTCAGGTCTGGGGAGGTCAATTCAGTCAAAATGCCTGTTTTGACCCTTAAGGGCCTATTTGCTCAACCTAGGTTGACTTGGTCAACTAGGTTGATCTAGGGTCTGGATTTGGGTCCAACAATTTTGGTTTGATGTTTAAGATTTGCTGGAAGTGGTTCCAAGCAATTTGGAGTTCATTTGATTTGAAATGGGTATTTTGGTTAAAAGGTGTTGACCTGGTCAACCAAGCTTGATCAGGGTCAGGGCTTAAGTCCATTGCACTCCTAATGGTGGTTAGGATGTATTGAAAGAGGTTCTGGGATTTGATTTGAAAAGGGCATATTGAAGTCTGGAGAAAACTTTAAAATTGCCCTTATGGGGCATTTTGGTCATTTTGATCTCTGGTCAACTAGGGGACAAAGTCGGTCCATCAAAATGTAGTTTAATGATCAATGGGTAAGGATTAAGGGTTTGAAAGTAATTAGAGGCTTTGGAGAAAGCTCTAAGGTCGGGATCTACTAGGTAGCAAGTCCTGTGGCATAGGTCGTAAATATTTGAAGGTTTTACAGCCTTTGGATTTTGATTTATTTTATGGGGTTAAAAACCTCATAATGGTCTCAAATTTGGAGGGTTTTTTCTAGAGTCATATCCTATCAATATGAAATTGATAAACTCTGAATTAGAGGTCAATTAATTGGGTTTTGAATTTTGGTCTAGATTTCAGGATTTGAATTATGTTTTGAGTCTGGATGATTGGACTTGAATTATCCATATCATTTATGATCATTTGGATGATTATAAGTGATAGGATAGGGACGAACTAGATCAACGGTAGGATATAAGTTTGAACTGGAGATTAAGGTTTGGATAGGTTTAAAGTCCCTGTTTGTTTGTAAGTCTGGGTTTGATTGAAGTTTGAATGGAATTGAGATCTGGATTGATCTAAGATCTAGGTTGATCCAAAGGTCTCGATTGATCTATGGTCTGGATTGATCCTAGTGACCTCATACAAAAATGAGATCAACATAATGTCGCAATCATATTAGAATGAATGTTTAGATTTTTGAAACCCACAAAACATCATTGAGCTTTGGCTACCAACTAAGAGGTCTTGGGTTCGCATCTTGCATATGTGATGTGTGTATGAATTTGTCTTAATAGACCTAAATATAAAAAAGAAAAGTTATTATAATATCAAATAAACTTCTTATTTTGAATGTAATTTGTCAGAAGATGCAGTTCTGAAGATTATTAAATGATTAAAGCGCGCGCGCGCACACACACATATATATATAAGTCGTTTAAAAAAAAAAGATGATATTTTTTATTTTTTAATAATATATATATAATAAAAAATAGATGGTATTTCTTATTTTTTGTGTTTGTAATGGATTTA
>NW_021319908.1:1056191-1062332 GCF_001605985.2 Dendrobium catenatum | reverse complement strand
TTATAATAAAATTTACTAGTTTTATTTATAAATTTCAGTAAAATATAATTTACTAATTTAATTTATTAATTTTATAAAAATATAATTTACTGGTTTAATATATTAGTTTAATTTATTAATTTTACTAAAACATAAGTTACTAAATTAATTTAATTTGTTTATTTAAAAAAAATAGAATTTAATTTGTCAGATTTATAGTGCAGTTCAATTTGAAAATTAAAGCGGCCCAGGGGAACGATAAGTAAGTTTGTTTTTTTAAAATATTTGAATTGTCACAATTAAGCAGAATTGTCGATATGTCCGAGTGGTTGTTAAGAGCACTTGGTCATTTTCATGCCCATATGTAAAGTAGTGGCTTTGTTTGTATTAGAGATTTATAGGAAAACTATAACTCCATGCTTTGACAGTTGTGATTCATTTCATAAGCGAAAGGCTAGTTTGAGGTCACTTACATGCTTGTATCATCAGATTTGTAATCCACTCTTGTGAAATGAGCTTTATAGGGTTTATGTTTTGTTACAATGAGCCTTATTCAATGCGAGTTAAAGAAAAATAAATGAGCATGAAATTTCATAACTTTCCTTTACATGCACTCGTGGCCACTTGAAGTTTAGAGAACCTTTATGTGCTTTATAATTCATTTGAAAAATTTAATTAAATTGATGCAAGTATTGCATGCTTTATGTTAAGTAGTTTTTGTTTAACTTTGGAAAGATCATGAAGTTTTATGTTGAAGGACTTCTTGAGTTATTTTGAGGTAGAATGAGCCTTTATTTATATAATTCTTTTATTACTTGTATTTGACTTCAAAATTGGGTTGAAACCGTTCTTGAAAGATTTAACAATATATAGTGTGGAGGTTGGGAATTTGTTAAAGAATATTCATGTGTTTTTTTCTTTCTCAAATAACAAGCATTCATAAGGCTTTCATAGAATATTTTGGAGGGGTGTTGGATAATTTTCATGTTCTTTAAATGAAAGCTTTACATAGTCCCAAATGATGTTGTGTATGTTGTTGGATGCATGATTAATCACAAAGAGTTCACATATTTTGAGATACACTTATGCTTATTTTAAATCTAGATTTTTCTCTATCTCTATTAGCTTCATATGAAAGTTATGTTGGTAATTATGATTTAAATAAATGTTTGTTTATCTTATGTGTTGGGGTCTTATATTTGTCCATGTATTTGTAGTATGAAAGAAAGTTGTATGATTATGTAAGTGGTCCCTGTTGGAATTCTGAAAGAAGTATGTGGTGGTTTCATGACTTGTTTGAAGGCATTATGGGTTGCAAATTCATGGAAAATGTTACATGTTTTGTACTAAAGCAATTTTATGAATTTGAGCTAAAACCTTTCTTGGAATTGTTGATACCGTGTAGCATGAGAGGAGAGAATTTCTTGGAAGAACTCTAAAGCTTACTTTATGTCGGAAAAAGTTTTGGTTTGTCATATGTTGGGAATATTCATGGTTTGTTTTATGTTGGAAAGTCTTGTGAGGGATGTCATGTTGGGAAGCTTTATGATTCACCTTGTGTTGAAAAAACTTGATGACTTGCTTTATGTTGGAGAGTTTCATAAGTGGTTTTATAATTAAAAAGTTTAATGAGAGATTTTATGCCAAAGAGTTTGGGGTCTTTTTTTGAACTATAAATGATAATTTTTTATGAGTTTAGAGATTTATTTACAAATTTTTCAAAGAATCTTTCTTTGTTCTATTTATTACTTGGTGTTAAGAGTTTTGGAGAAAATTCATTTGGATTGTTTGAAGTTATACTTTGTGAAAGGAAGATGTCGAAATGTTACTTCACATTTGTTTGAAGAAGTTAGTAGTTGTTCAAAATATTTTGTGAATGTTGGAATGATAGAAATGTGAGTATGTGTTGGAAAACTTCTTGAATTGTTGGAGTGAGGTTCATATGAGGTTGTGCTTTGCTCTTCTTGTTTGGTCTCATGAGATGATTGGAGGAAAGAAAGTTTGAGTAAAGTTTTGCATCAAATTGAAGTCTCTAGAGAATGTATCATGTCACTTGCCCCAAATATGAGTTTTAAATAGAATTTATTCAATGTTGCATTGTGATTTTGGAGAAGTTTCACTTACTTTATATTCTCATAATGAAATATTACATGTGCTAAGATTGAAGCATATTTTGGGTCGTGGGGAATTATGCTTCATGTTGATTTCAATTCTTGGGATTGAATTATTCAAATACAAGATGACTTGTTTTATGTCGAAAGATCTTTTGAGTTGTTTTTGTTAGGAAAGATTTGTGAATCGTTTTGCCTCGAAAAATTTTGTTAGATGTTTTGTGAGTTTTTATAACAGAAAACCTCATGAAACCTTCTTGTTAGAAGATTTTCACAGATTTTCCCAACGTTGAAAAATTTTATTTTTGCGTTAGAAAAAGTTGTAGTGGATTTTATATTGAAAGGTTTTATGTGTTGCTTTGTTTGAGGGGTTCTTCAAGTATTTTTGGGGATTGGGAATTTTAGGAGTGGCTTGGCACTTGAGGGGAATTTGGTGTTGGAAGTTTCTTTGAGTTTTCTTAGAATGAATTTTTGTGGGTCAATTTTCTTTCTTCCATTTACAACTGATTCTAAAGATGGGTTGTAAAAAAAAATGTGGGTTGAAAAGCATATTTGGGTTTGGAGTGGAAGAACTTGTTTGTGTTTTGGGTTTCCGGATTTGTTTCTTCTTCTTCACTATTTTAAGTTTTATATAAAAATTGATATGAGTAGCTGTGTCAAATATTTCGAGTGCTTTCTTGAAATGTGGGAACAATAAATAACATTAAAGCTTCATTCCTTTCATCTACATTTGGCTTAAATGCCAAATAGGAGTGAAAGATGTGTCAAAGGCATGCCTAGCATTGAAAAGGAATAGCTAACAACGAGATGCTTACATACTTTTTCTCTAAATTTATTTCTTTATTTTTGTATTTGTTGGAGCTTTGTATGAAAATATGTGGACAACTAAAAAAAAAAGTTTCTTGAGATTGGGAAAGTATACATCAAATTTCTTTTCTTTTATAATTAAATTTTGGTTTGGTTTTGATGTCAAATGCATTGTTGGCTTGTCGCTCTATTTGGAAAAGTATAGTTTGAATCTTCTTTCTTAAGTACATGTATGATTTCTCTTTTATAACTTGTGGTGATAAGATTTTCATAAACTTCATGGGTTGATATATACTTGTGTTAGCAGAATTTTGCATGATTCATATATGGCCCCTTTTCGTGCTCTATGTTAAAAAAATTTTTAATGTCTGATATACGACTGTAGTAACAAATCTTCATGTTATATCAACAAAACCTATGTGCTTTACATAAAGTATTATTCAATGTCAATTCCTCTCCCCAAATTAGAGAACTCTCATATTATTTTGTGTTCTAGCAATAACATGCATATGTTTTATAATTACTAACTTTGAATTTTCTGTTAGTTATATTTTTATTTACTTGCATTCCTTTTTGAATAGCCTCTACGCTCACCCTATGTTTTCTCTTGTCTTATTATTTGCGATGTACAATGTGTCCAGCACAGGCGAATTAATGGGATAATTTTCTTGGGAGCTTTTGAGTGGACACTCCATTGTCATGTATAATCTCTGTTGCTTATAAAGACTTCTAATTATATATAAAAATTATTACACGTCACACATATTTTGTTAACAACTTTAGTTTAATATATATTCTAGAATGTTTAGTTAGCTAGCCATAGGTTAGTGCACTAACAAAGCCTTGGCCTTGTGGTGATTCAAGGCTTGACCCCTTTTGTGAGCCCTAGAGACCCTTATGGTCACCTTATGCCAGTAGTGTAGGCCCACCTATTTGTTCCATGTGCATCACAGTTTTCCCACATGAAGTTGGCACCGTTAAGATGTTCCCTTTTTTTGGGTGCAATACCTCCACCTTCTATGAGCCATAGAGACTATTAGGGTCACTTTAGGCATATAGTATAGGCCACATATCTGTACCATATGTATCGCTGCTTTCCCACACGAAGTGGGCACCGTTAGGATGATTTTTTTTCTATTTTGTATGCGCCCCCATCCGTTAGGATCTTATAGAAACTCCATTTATAACTAGGATTACTTTATTTTATTTTAGAACCCTAAACCCGTTGACACATGTACGTATGTCCAAAGGGTTAGAAATGAACTTTCTTTCATCCCCTATAACTCTAGTGACACATAAGGACAAAAATTAAGGATCAATCCTTAGATAATATAGACTTAGGATGCATGCACCCTATGAGATATAAACATTAAACATATAAATTTTAGTGACATGTTACCCTAGGTTTAGAGTTCCATAATGTACTAATAATCAACCAACAAAATCATTCATAATTCAAGTCCAAATGCACTAAATCACTTAACTTTTAATTAAACCATAATCAATGCTTAATCACTAAAATGAAAACTTGAACATAAACTTAAACTAAATCTAACCAACCCATTAATCATCCTCCAACACACCTAAAATTTAAAATATGTAAACTAAATTAGGAGAGAAAACCTAAACAAAATCTTGGTAAAATAAAAAGACTTTTTCAAACCAAAACCTTAATTTATTAAACTCTTTCAATACCAATTGCATTTCTAATTTAAAAGACCTTTAATATTGAATATAAGTGAATTAAAATCTAATTAAATGAATAATATAAGAGAACTTTTTAAGAGGCTTAATCATAACCTAAGACTTAATAACTCACCTAAGACATAATCAAACCTTAAGCTAATATTTTAACATCACTCAATAAACTCCTTAATACACAAAAACCGCTTCAAAGATAAAGTTTTTTGGATGGACTACTCCGGGCTGCAGGGCAGAGAGTATTAAAGAGGTCTGGTTCCTCGAGCCTGGTGGCACAACACCATGAATGAATTTTATGGAGAGTTAAAACTTTAAAATTAATTGATCATTAATGATTTAAATCAAATAAAACTCTTAATATAACTATATCAACTTAATTTTTAGGATGGACTACTACGGATTGCGGGGCTACGTGTCCTAAGGAGGCTTGATTCCTCAAGCCTGGTAGCACAACACCATGAACAAGTTAATAGAAAACTTAACAAATTTAACCCTTTAATTAATAATAAGTTATTTAATTCATTTTTTTTCAATTTCTAACCAACTAAACTCAATAAAATTGATTACTATTGGGTAACCCAGACCTACGAGATTATTAAGTAAGCCCTAAGGAGGGTGAAATAAATCTCACGGCCTCGGTGATCAACAAAGGTAGTAATCATCAAACATTTAAAATATACTCTAAAATTAACATTAAGATATTAATATTTAAACTTTAATTAAAGTTTCCCTTTTGACCTTCAACAAATCAGAACATAAAAGTAACTTCAACTAAATTATCCTGTACAGGACATATCCAATCCACACGGTATTTTACACAAACTAGAGCTTGTTTACTAGGATCACCGATTATAGTCTTAGGTTAAGTCGTTAGTATATTTTGGTGTGATGTTGGTACCTTACCTGGAGGGTATCCTTGGTATGTTTATTTACTTTTTATACCCTGGATATCATGCATACATAATTACTACCTCTTTTTTATACACGTTAGTTTATTAATTAATGTGCACATACATTACATTCATGCATACATATTTATTTGATTTACTTTCTATTGCAAAAAAGAAAGAAAAGCAAAGTAGAATGTATCTAGGATGCTTGCAAATAAGAAGACTTCAAGTAGAATGTACCTAGGTGCAAATGTATGTGCAAAGGGTCAAATATAAATGTAAAGTGTTAAGAGTTATAAAGGGGGTTGAAAATATTTACTTATATACATACACTTAGGGATCCAAAAGATAATGCCCTATCTCGATGGTCTTGGCTGTTGGAGTCCTATAGAAGATGCGGAGCTAAAAGATAATACACAAATATATTCAAATCCATGTTTCATAAGAGTAGAAAACTAGGTTTGTTGTGGTGGATTCTAGCCACCTTATTTTATTGTAGACCCTAAGTTGTATTTGTGTTTCAAATGATGAATAAAAAAGGATTTTATTTATGCATTTGCTTCATGCATCATTACACATGGCATTAGATAAATTCATTTACATATTTTATGTATCACTGATTTAAACCTCTGAACTAAAAAAATCTTTGATTC
>NW_021319908.1:1007197-1053435 GCF_001605985.2 Dendrobium catenatum | reverse complement strand
AAAACTCAAGCTCGGAGTATAACTCCAGCATACCGCTCAGTACAACTCAGAGAACAAAAAAAAAAGAAAGAAGAAATGCTTTAAAAAAAAATCCTCCATATATGTATACAATAATCATCATGAGGTACAAGTACATGGAGACTCAAGGAACTACATGAGTACAGACACTATAGGGTACAAGAAAAGAGTGAGAAAGGTCAAAAGATACGAGACTTTAGATCCTCTAACTGCCCAACTAACTCAGACAAAGACTGGAACTCTATCTCTGCACTGTGAAATTCCTCTGTCTGTACTAACGCGGTCTCGGCATCCACCATCGCCTGGTGCAAAGTCTGGTGGCGCTGCTCCTCCCTCCTAGTGAGACGATCACGCTGACTGCGCCTCACCTCTACATCAGTCTTTTTGGACACCACCTCCTTTATGTCTCTCCAGAGACCCTTCACGCGAGCTGTAAACTCTGCTATCTCAGCACCAATCTTCGAAGAACTCTCGCGGTGTCGCCTCACTGCCACTGCACTCCTGTCAAACTGGTGATGGGCAACATCAGCTGCCGGCCGTCGTCTGGAAAGCCTCTCCTCTAGTTCTGGGAGTGTAGTATCGGGCCATAAGGTAGCAAAAGACCGCAATCGTCTAACGAAAACCTCCGCATCACGACAAAGCATCTCCCAACCAACTAGCTCAGAACTATCCATCACAAGACTAGCAAGTAAGCTGAGGGACTGGTCAGCACAGGAGGTGAACATATCTTAGGACTCTGGAGACCCCGGATCAATGTTGTATATTAGATCCCGTAAAATCTCTCTAGCGTGATTGCATCTGCTAGCGCTCCTAGAATCGGGAAGTAAAGGAATGTGGCAGAAAATCTTAGAAGTGTCGTCAGCTCCCCCAGGCACTGCACAAAGAATGACAAACAATCAATATGATAACATATAATATTATAATGCATTCAAATGAACAAACTTAAGACAAATGCTTACCTGCTGAGGGGCTCGCAGAGTCAGGGGAGTAACCAGCAGGAACAGAAGAAGGGCCCGCAGCATCAGTCTTGGTACACTCAGGAAAGAAAGAAAACCCCGTAGGTACTAAGTCTAAGGACGCTGGTACGTATGACGGTGTCTCAAGAAACTCTGAAAGTGAGCCTGCGCCGGCTCCTGAAGACTCCCCGTGATAGAAAGACCCGTAAGGGTACACCGGAATAGAGAAGTCGTCCGGAGGTCCAGCGCACTGTAGCCAGTAAAGTCTGATCTCCTCGGTCTCTTTGAACTCTCGTCGGAGTCCCCAAGTAAAGTGTGAACGTCCACAGACATCCGAGAAGATGAAGTACACTGGGAGCCGGCACATCTACGCGAAGGCCTGGTAGTCTCTACACGAGGTGGCTCGAGTGCCACATCTGGAGCTCTCACCGGAGAGGGAACTACGATCCCAGCAGTAGTATGGGCCTCAGTATCTGTCGCTGTATCAAGAGCAAATTAAGCAATCAATATTTAATCAAATTAATAAATGACAAAAAGGGTACAACTAGATGGCTGAGCTAGAAGAAAACTAGACCCGGTGTCAAGCCTGAGCAAGTGCAGCCACGTCACTGCTGCTGTGAAGAAACGGGTCTCCTGCGGTACAGTCTCCATGCATAAAACATCTGTAACTCCAGGAACAACTAGCTGACCGTCAAAAGCTGTAACCTGAGAGTACACAAACTGTCTGGCTACTTGTTGGGCTGATAGCCCACCAACGTCACAATGTTACCGGAACGGTAACACAACCAGCCCAGGCGTATGCTAATGAGGTACTCAGCAACTGTCAAACTCTGTCCATAGAGCAGAAGCATGCGTCTACCTCTATGATCAATCCCATCCACTACAACAGTACCTCTCAGGTGATGCGGCAAACCAACGACATCTTGCTGGTGAATCAAGGAGAACTGGTCTCTAACCAACTATGGTGCAAAGAAGAAAAGTCGGATCCTCTCCGACTCTAGGGTAGAGGACGCCTGAGACAACTGGAGAACAGTGGGGTACCCTCTCTCTAAGAAGTAAGCAGGAAACTCTATAACAGAAAAGGGACCCTGAGCGTGCAAGTGAATCCATCCGTACAAGTACTGCCATGATAAAGTCAGATCCCGTAGCTTGAGAGAAGCGGCCTCAGAAGCAGTGCGTAGAGACCTATAAATCTAAGCAAGTGTCGCTGGAGCCAAAGCAAGTCTCTGCCCCTGTGCTAACTGACTGGCGGCCAGCAGTATGCTACATCTAACTGATCCTGCTCTGAGAGGAAGAACAAAAGTGCAGAGCCAAGTAGCCAAAAATCCCACCAAGAACAAATCCTCACTGACACCCGGCAACCCTGGGAAAGTACAACTGTAGGTAGAAGAAGGCTCAGCAGTCTCCTCTGACAATGGAGCACCACGCTCCAAACCAAGTCTAAAAGGGTCATGTAGTGAAACTCCAACTGAAGATAGGTACCTCTCCTGAAGAAAACTACGAATCCAAACATCAACGGGCATGGAAGTCCTAGCATGCCTCGACAGTTCAGACGCTCTATGCGTTTGTCTGTAGTGCTGCAGTGCGACAGGGTAAACATCTGGCAGTACTAACCTCGCTCTCCTGTCACCGTCTTCCGAAAGGACCCGCTGAAATAATTGCTCATCTGGAGGAACACTCCTCAAAGTGGTGGCCAAAAACTGGTAGCCCTGACACTGTCTGGAGGTCTGAAAGAGTAATCGTGAGCTCCTCCGCCCCGATCCAGCAAGTACCTCTGCCTGAGTCCCAGAACTAAACTAAACCTCGGGCCCAAGAGGAAGGAAGGCGCCTGTAGTCAAACAGCGAGGCGTAAACTGCCCCGTAAATCCCCGCTTCCTGCAATGTACCTCTATGTGTCTGAAGAATGTAGCGTTCCCAACAAATGTAACCCCTAACTGGACTCTATACCTGCCCAACTGTAGAGTCTCTCGGCCACTCCAAGGGTGCCGGCTGTAACTGCCGGTGACCAAGAAGTCTCGACTATCCAACAGGGTCCGCTACATCGGCTGTTGGCTCCAAAATGTCGCAAGTCCCCCAGCTCAGTGGTGCAATAGTACTCTCCAACGGGTGATACTCCCCGCACTGCAGTCTGAGACTAGTGATCCACCTGTCCGGGTTCTCAAAAGCAACAGAATCCCTAGAAAGCTCTGGCAGTAAAGGGGAGCGGGTAAAGAAATTGTGGAAAACATCTCGCCCCCGCAGCATATCCTGGTGCTGCTCTAGTCTATCCTGAACATCAACTCTACTATGGGAATCCCGTCTGTCAATCGCATCCCAGATGGCAGCCTCACTAGGCTCACCTGGTGGAAGATCATCAGGTCTCTGCCAACAAAACATCTCCTGCATAAGGAGAAAATACAAATATATCAAAAAATAGTTATAATAATAACAAAAAAAGGAATGCAAAAAAAAAAGAGAAAAGGGGCAGGCTACTAAGGACTCAACCGATTCACAACAAACGTGATACGCTCTAGACGCATACCACATTTGTTGGGGGGCATTTATTGACCCCTATAAGTTAAACTATGTGCAAAAAGGACAAAGGTGGCGGATCGAGCAACGCGCATGTTGATACAACGCATCACTTGAAGGGTCAAATGATCTCCGATTGTAAAAAGAACACCATCATTGCGATCAGGATATCGAATTTTGATAAGTCGAGGCCCGTCGCAATCGAATCGGATGAGATCGATCAAAAGGGACGACCGACACCCGAAATTAAATTACAAAGCTGATCAAACAACGTCGGATTGACGAACCGATTTCGCCATTACAATCGAAACATTGTGAATACTCAAAAACTACGTCTTCTATGTTCAATTTGGATCATCCGAATTGGTGGCACAAATTTCGAGACAACACATATTTCAAGAAAATTGGCCTTGGCATTAGCGAAACAAAGTCCGATCGCAAAACAAACTTCGCCACTGTATTCAGAATATCCTAAATACCTAAGGGTGACATCCAATTTATTCAAATTAAAGCATGCAAAATCAACATGCATTTCAAGTTAAAGCACAAATTTTAAGAAAAGTTTGCCCGACTCTACCCAAATGACGCCCGAACGCGAAACGGACTGCGTCGTTGTGTTCGGAACATCGATAATATCCTAAATGCACTACCAATTTGTATAATTTAGGTTGTGCATGCAAATCGAGGTGGGCGCATGCAAGAATTACCATCGGTATGCTCAAATGACGCCCGATCGTGAAATGGACTGCGTCATTGCGACCGAAACATCGACAATACCATAAATGCACTATCAAATTGTTCTTTTGAAGATACGCACGCAAATCGAGGTGGCCCCATGAAAAATTACCCTCAACGACTCCCAAATGACGTCCGATCATGAAATGGACTGCGTCATTGCGACCGAAACATCAGCAATATCCTAAATGCACTATCAAATTGTTCTTTTGAAGATGCGCACGCAAATCGAGGTGGCCCATGTAAAAATTACCCTCAATGCCGTCCAAATGACGTCCGATCATGAAACGGACTGCGTCATTGCGACCGAAACGTCGACAATACCCTAAATATGCTATTAATTTGTCCAATTCTGATATTCGACAAATTCAACACATTTAATGAAGCGAAATACACGCAAAACGAGAAAAACTGCACGCAATTCGAGGCAGCCTTTGATCTGATTGACTCATCTTTCACATGTTAAATTAATGCATGAGTGACCAATCACTAATATGGCTGTTAAATTAAAAAAAAAATGCAACAGGGCGTGTAATGGTTATTATAAATGATAATTGTATCAATGAATAATTACTTCTTCTTTTTTGAAAAAAGGAAGCCCAATATCAATTTATCTCTAGAGCCTAACAATCCACCTACGACTCCATAACAGCAAAGTCATTTCTCCAAAGGCCCATCTGCAGATTTCCTTCATTTCTCTGGCTTACACTCAAACAACCCAAATTTCAGCCCACTCAAATGCACTTCTGCTCCACTCAGCTCTCAAAATATGTAGCATCCCCCCTCAACTGCAGCCCTCAAAAAACACCACAAAGGCCCATACACTTCTCCCAAAATTTTTAAGCAGCAGCAGTCCACATATCCACCTCTCGATCCCTATCCTCCCAACACCTACTGATCAAATAAATAGCCCACCTCCACGTGAACCTTGTTACCATTAAATTTTCAGCTACAGGAATTATTCTCAAATAAATCCAAACCCATAATGGTTGTTTTTGGCCCAATTGCACTTTATTCCTGAAGTTAATTTCAGAAAACCAATAACCAATAACTTACATTACACACTTTTCTCCAACTGAACAACAGCCCAAATACAAGCCCACTTACTTAGCTTAAGCAACCTTCTCCTCAACCTACAACGGCCCATTACACCTTAATTCCAGTAATCCAAGTATCCACTCTTGTTTTTGCCAAACCCTCTCATTACAGCAAGTTAAGGTTAATTCCTTCAATTCAAAAAAAAAAAGGAGAAGGTATGAGCAATGTTATTATTTATGTTGATTAGCTGATATCGCGATTCGTTGTGTCATTCATGTTAGTAAATGCAAACTTGTAGATATATGTATGCATGAGTGGTAAAAAAAAAAGGAGTGGAGGAGAATAAAAAAAAAAGAGAGAAAGAAAGAGAAATGAGGAAGAATTTTCAAAAAAAAAAAGAGATTCAACAAAAAAAAGGAGAGGATATATTTGTTTGCAAATTCTTCATCGTCGTCGACCCCAAAGGTATAATCTCCAAAACTCAGATTTCCCATTCTCGTCGTTTGTGGCAGACCGGGGAACCACCTATACGCGCTCTCGTAGCACGGTAGGAGGGAGCCCGATGCGACACTTACAACGAAGCAGGTAATCACTTTAAATCCCATTTTCGGCGTTTGTGGCGGACCGGAGAACCACCTATACGCGCTCTCGTAGCACGGTACGAGGGAGCCCGGTGCGACGCATACGACGAAGCGGGTAAGCCCTATAAACGCTCTTGTAGCGTGGTGGGGAAATTCACTTGTGTTCTTTGTATGGTTACTTTTGAAGACCCCATACACGCTCGCCTAGCGTGGTGGGATGAAAGATGTACGGCCTGGTGTCCCCCGACACCTACCATACACGCTCGAGTAGCGTGGTGCGATGGCCCAGTTTCCCGTAGTTTTCCCCTAAACGGGGGAGACGCCGGGAGGCTGCCGAAATTTCCATTGAACCCTGGACAAGACTTGGACAAAATGTGGACGATTCGAACAAATAAAAGGACTTTAACTCAATTTAAACAATAACTAAACTGTCAAATAATGAGATGAATAAAGACTTGAACATTTTGACAATGTGCAAGAGGACTTGATTTGGAACTGCAGTGGACATGAACTTGAACTGAACTCAGACTTGAACAAAATCCGGACAACATGGAACTTGATTTTGGACAACAAAGAATTTGAACTTAAGCTTAAATCTGAATAAAGTGAAATGGAATTGAAAGAAGAACTTTAACATTAAGTGAACCATAACTTTGAAATTGGATAAAATAAAGAGGAGCAATCAATAAGGAGAATGACTTGAATCATGGTATCAAATTCTTAATGAATGTTGAAAAATGATTACTTCAATTGAAATATGAATGAATGATAATATCAAACCCATCATGTACATCAAGCTATCTTTGAAGACAAAGGGCTTGTAATTATAACTTCCTTACAAGTAACAAGAAGATTGTGAAGGACATGGCTTGGTTCCAAGGCCATGATGTGGAGGTTTTGTACCATGATAACTTATTTGTAACAATGAATTCAATTCATTCATAATCAATAGTGAATGAGAATTATGAGACATGGGACGATCTACCTACAAGTTACAAGGCAAAGATGATTGATGGATGTGTGAGACAGATGTCACAATGAATGAAACCCATTCAGCAGTCAACCTCGGTTCATAGATGAGCTCATTTATCTGTCTATAGGCAGTGGTGAATTTGTAATGGATGCAACACGCGCATGATGACTTTATCAAAAGGCAGGAATTCAAGAGGGAAATAACATTTCTATCATCAACAATGATTCCACTCATAAACAGAAAGATTCAATGATACTATAGAAGGCCAATCTCGCATTCAACGTGTTAGTCACAACCAAAAGATCTGCAATACATACAATCTTTCTACGAATATGGATGTATGTATAACATGTCACTTATGGGTAGATGTAGAAAGACTTCAGTAAATGCAGTATCCTGAAGTCAATTTCAGTCTGTGGAGGAAGACATCTACTTACCTATATACAATAGTAGCGGATGCACTGAAAAGATCAAAGACCATGACGAAATGCATAGAGAATACGACAAGTATAAGCTCCTACGACCCAAAGCAGGAGACTTGTTAGTGCACTACGATCCACCTGCAGAAAGCAACAAGTAGTGCACGACAGTCTACCTGTGCAAATAGGCAAACAAGTCTATTCAGAAGCTGCTACGCCACGCCACCGGATCCGCAACTTCTATGCAAGCGGACAGAAGACGTCTACAAGTACTTTCAAAATACCCCTTCACGTGCACCGTAGCTTGTATACACATAGGTACACAAAAAGGGTATGTCAAATGAAAGCAATCACAAAACCCGCATGGGCCCCGGCGAGCGTGTTATTGGTACACGCGTGACGTCTAGGGATGCTGCGCTGGTTATTAAATTTTAAGCCCGATCTTCCTTAGTAGGTAAAAAGGAGTCGACAGGGTTTAATTATAAAATACCCCCAAACCCGCATGGGCCCCGACAAGCATGTTATTGGTACACACGTGACGTCTAAGGATGCTGCGCGAGTTGACGAGTGAATTCAGGTTCGAAACCGATCCTTCTATACGGGTCAATAGAAGTCAACAGGGTTCGAACCAACAAACAAATATACGTTTGTGGCGGCCGTTATACTTGTCTTAATACATTCATATTAGGCCTTCAAGGCCTATAACAATATGAATTCACTAATAAGGGCATAAAACATACAAAATCTGATCCCGTGTTGAATGCAGATCTTAACCGGAGGGGTTCCCAAATATTTTCAAATATCTCCCAAAAGTCCACACAAAATCCAAAACACCACCCAAAATACCCATAAAAATCCAAAAATCCAAAAGATCTCAAAATCCCAAAAATCCAAAAAGATATTTAAAATTTAAATAAATCCATCAACGCACTTGAAGTAAAATCCATCCACCCTCCGCAACAGTTTGCCGGGGTGGACAAATCAAAATTTACTTCAGCTCACAAAGAGCCAAATGCCTAGTCGAAAATATCACTAGGATCCATTCTCAAACAATTTCCTGCCAATAAGGACGTGGTACGTGTCCTCTAACCGGCGGTTGTGCCGCCAAATGGCACCGCAGGATAAACGGTTATGACCCGGGGCCCTCTGAACAGAGTGATTTTGCCGCCAAATGACACCACATATACCGGTTATGGCCATAGCCAATACGTTTCTTATTGGCATCAAATCCTTGAGATATGAATCTATAGGTTATGATTGATAGGGCACAAAGCTCTCTGCAAGCTAAGGTGGATTCAAATTTGTCCCCTTAGACAAACATCCAACCCAGGTCTATAAGGTACCCTTGGACGAAGAAACCCATGGCTGCCGACAAGGATCCTCTGTCAGGTTGGGTCGACTACCTCCTCTGACTAAGTAGACCAGGGACCACGATGGCCCGGGATGACGGAACCATGAGATCTTGATCGGGTCTATCATCCATTCCCTCACCATCCGCTTTAAGTGAAAGATGGTGAAATTTCTATTTTAAATATCAAAATTATCCAAACCCAATTTCTAAATATTTCCATATCCAAATCCATTGCTGCTACTATATGCTCGATACTGTGTATCTACGGATAAACGTATCTGATTGACGACTAGCCTTAATCGAAAGTTCTCTCTCGTGATCGGGAGGGGTAATTAACTATAGGGGCTTGCGCCTATAGGAAACCATAACTCAGATCATAAAGTCCTCGCAAAATGAGGGCGAAATCTCTGGGTAGTGTCTTATCAACAAACCCATCTGCCTTCCAAAATTTACCCCGGAACTTAATTTCGTTAAAACTCCCCTCGCCAAGCATAAAAGCAATCAAGTTGCACGGCGGGGAGGCCAGGGCCGAATTTTCGGAGCCCACACACATGTATTGTCCATAAAATTTCCTATCGAGTGTAGAATGCCCTAATCACCATAGCTCAGGCCCTCAGCAATTTGCTCTAAAAAAGCACCATCACTACGATGCAGTCTAAGTGTGACAATCTAATCTGCAGGGTCATGTTTAACTGAAACATCTGAATCAAAAAGAGGCATACTAGGAGATCGAGTGAGAAGGCTGTCATATATATGTTTGACAACTAGCAAATCTCAATGAAAATATAGTCGATCTGAAATAGAAACTAATTGAGAAAAATCATATTCGTCAATTACCCTCCAAACATCCTCCTCTGAAGGTTCAGTATAAAATAGTGAATATGATCTGCTCCAATCAAATATCAAAACCTTAAAAAGTAAGGGAATAACGAAAATCCACAATCGGCAACTAAAATAAATTTCTTGCATGAAAATCACCTGACAAATTTGTTGGGAGACAATTTGCTGGCTCATTTTAAAATAATAATAAAATAGCAAAAGTTGAATTTAAAAAAAAAAGACAAGAATAAAAATGGATGCAATGCTTGGAGAAATGACATCCATTTGGCAAGTCAACTAATATAAATAAGCACACACAACTCAAAAGGGTAATTTCAACTACAATATTATTGTTTGGTCTGAGTTATCTTAAGTTCGAGAAGAAAATAGTAATTTCAACTATCTATATCTGTCTTATTCATGCTCTAATGACAACAACTAATAATCTAATTAAGTAGTTAAAAGAAAATCTGATATAATTAAATAAACCTTATAGGAAATAGGCATCCAATCTTTAAGACCATGCACCGTCGATCTAAGATCCTTTCAGGAATGCATAAATTGAAGCCCTCGCATCGTCGATCTAAGATCGAGCCAGGAATCCTATCGAGAAGAACCAACGGTAAATGTCTCCCAACCTCCCCTCGACAGGAGGGGACGCCGGAAGGCTCCCAAAACTAACTTTATAGAGTTTTAACCAAATAAAAATGCATAAAACATAAAATACACTAAATCATTGAAATAAAAAAGGGTACTTATTTTTTAAAACGAGACGAGTAAATTTCACAACTGGACAAACTAACAAAAATCAATTTATGGTTCCAAACTTAAGCTTTATTTTTCCTTCTCCTCTCTTTATTTTTAATTTCTTGTTCTCTATTAGCCATAGGAATAGGAAAATAAAGGCTTTTAATAGATAGGAAATCAAATGGGATGTTTAGATTAAAATAATAATATAATATTATATAACTATATAATTTTTTTAGTTTTAAATACAAAGATCATATAAATCAATTTATATCTTCAAACATAGAAATCTTAAAATTACAAAAAAATTCATAAAATAGCATATCATTTTTAAAAATTTTGGTATAATCCATTGTGAGATAGACACATGATGGTTCTAAAACCCCCACTAGTATCGACGGGTGTCAATTTTTTAAGAATTCGAACTAATGCATAAAAATAACAAAAAAATTAATATAATTGAAGCACTACAATATCTATGTTATGGCAAAGAAGATTTGCGATTTGGACTTATAATGATTCCAAAAAATTTAATTAATTTGTCTACATAAAAATACATGCTATTACAAAGATTGTAAAAGAATAAATATTTGTTGTTAATGAATTGAAAAAAAAAATTCTTTCACTTTAGATTTTGGGTTATCACACTAACCAAGCACAAACCCACATACATAAAGCGAGAGTTCACATATATAAAAACATATTAAATAAGCATTCAAGAGAGTTACCCTCATGCAAATAGCTCACACATGCGCACACCACTCACAAGCACACATAGGCCTGCACTCACACTTGCTAGCATCCACACAAAAACTTGCACGCCAAGATAGAGTTCATATAGATCGCACATACAATGGTTCAAACAGACATACATAAAACACACTTAAATAACCATGCATAGTTCACACATTCACATGCATTTAAAGATCACATATACATACATGCACAATGTAAACACTAAAATATATTAAAACATGTATAATACTAACATTGTATGTTATAAATTCTCCCATTTTTACCCTAGGGTAGCACGCTTTGGCCATGAAGAGGCGTTGGCGTGGCGATGGACTCACATATATATCAAAACACGACATATTCACAAGCATGTCATTCACACACCCACCAAATACAAGCACCCATGTGATTACCCTTATGCTTACCAACCGAACATTAACCCACGTGCATAAATAGAGTTCATATAGTTCACACATATAACTATTTAAACACCCAAATTCATGCAAAATATACACAAGGGCATAAATCACACAAACAAGCAAATGAGTACACCATACACAGAAAGTTCAGGCAACTCACACATGCTACTACAAAGATTGTAAATAAATGAATATTTGTTGCTAATGAATTGGAAAAAAAATTAAATTCGTTCACTTTAGATTTTGGGGTGTCACACTAACCAAGCGCAAACCCGCATGCATAAAGTAAGAGTTCACATAATAAGAATATATATGTATTTAAAAAACATATGCAACCAATACACACGCTGACCTTCATCACTCAAAACACACACATACATAGATCGCACATACATAAATAGTTCAAGCAATTCCCACACCTTTAATAAGCACACACAATTCTAAAACACATGCACATTCCATATAGACACACCATAAATTAATACATCAATTATACCTAACAAATTGAATTCATCCATTAATCAAGCTCAATCATTTAAAAAACCATATTTAAATAACAATGTCAATTTATACTTATTATTTTTGGATTAAAACATCACAAACATGAGCAAAAATCGTTCACACACAAATACACAATTAATACATATAAAACATTTACTTATGATATACATAAACATACAAAATAAGCATTCAAGAGAGTTACCCTCATGCAAACAGTTTACACATGCGCACACCACTCACAAGCACACATAGTTATGCACTCACACTTGCTAGAAGCTATATAAAAACCTACACACCAAGATAGAGTTTATATAGATCGCACATACAAGTGTTCAAACACACATACATACAACACACTTAAATAACCATGCATAGTTTACAAATTCACATGCATTTAAAGATCACACGTACATACATTCACATTGTAAACATTGCATTTAACCCTAGGATAGCACGCTTTGGCAGTAAGAAGGGTTGGCGTGGCGATGGACTCACATATATATTTAAACATGACATATGTACAAGCATGCAATTCAAACACAAACAAACGTGTATGACATTCACACACCCACCAAACGCAAGCATCCATGTGATTATCCTTATGCTTACCAACCGAACATTAACCCACATGCATAAATAGAGTTCACATTATTCACACATATAACTATTTAAACACCCAAATTCATGCAAAATATGCACAAGGGCATAACTCACACAAACAAGCACATGAGTACTCCATACACATAGAAAGTTCAGACAACTCACACATGCTATTACAGAGATTGTAAATGAATGAATTTTGTTGCTAATGAATTGGAAAAAAAATGAAATTATTGCACTTTAGATTTTGAGGTGTCACACTAACCAAGCACAAACCCGCATGCTTAAAGCGACAGTTCACATAATAAGAATAGATAAGTATTTAAAAACATATGCAACCAATACACACGCTGACCTTGATCACTCAAAACACACGCACATATACCGCACATATATAAATTGTTCAAGGAATTCCCACACCTTTAATAAGCACAGACAATTCAAAAACACATGCACATTACACATAGACACAACATACATTCATACGTCAATTATATCTAACAAATTGAATTCATCCATTAATCAAGCTCAATCATTTAGTAAATCATACTTAAATAACAATATCAATTTATACTTATTATTTTTGGATTAAGACATTAAAAGCATGAGCACACATCATTCACACACAAATATACAATAAATACATATAAAGCATTTACTTATGATATGCATAAACATACAAAATAAGCATTTAAGAGAGTTACCCTAATGCAAAAAGTTCACACATGCGCACACCACTCATACACACTCATAGGCATGCACTCATACTTTCTAGAAGCCATACAAAAATCTGCATGCAATGATAGAGTTCATATAGATCGCACATACAAGTGTTCAAACAAACATACATACAACAAACTTAAATAACCAGGCATAGTTCACACATATTCACAAGTATTTAAAGATAACACGTACATACATGCACATTATAAACACAAAAATATCTCTAATCATGTATAATACTAACATTGTACATTATAAATTCACCTATTTTAACCCTAGGGTAGCACGCTTTGGCAGTGAAGAGAGGTTGGTGTGGTGATGGACTCACATATATATCTAAATACGACATATGCACAAACATGCAATTCAAACACAAAAAAACGTATGACATTCACACACCCACCAAACGCAAGTACCCATGTGATTACCCTTATACTTACCAACTGAATATTAACCCACATGCATAAATAGAGTTCACGTAGTTCACACATATAACTATTTAAATACCCAAATTCATACAAAATATGCACAAGGGTATAAATCACACAAATATGCACATGAGTTCACCATACACACAAAAAGTTCAGACAACTCACACATGCTATTAAAAAGATTGTAAATGAATGAATATTGGTTGCTAATGATTTGGAAAAAAAATGAAATTCGAGATTTTGGGGTGTCACACTAACCAAGTACAAACCTGCATGCATAAAGCCAGAGTTCACATAATAAGAGTATATAAGTATTTAAAAACATATGAAACCAATACACACTGATCTTGATCACTCAAAACACACGTACATATACCGCACATATATAAATAGTTCAAGCAATTCCCAAACCTTTAATATGCACACACAATTCCAAAATATATGCACATTCCACATACACACACCATACATTCATACATCAATTACACCTAACAAATTGAAATTATCCATTAATCAAGCTCAATCATTTATTAAATCATACTTAAATAACATTGTCAATTTATACTTGTTATTTTTGCATTAAGACATCACAAGCATAAGCTCACATCATTCACACACAAATACATAATTAAAACATATAAAACATTTACTTATGATATGCATAAACATACAAAATAAGCATTCAAAAAAGTTACCCTCATGCAAACAGTTCACACATGCGCACACCACGCACAAGCACACATAGGTATGAACTCACACTTGCTATCATCCATACAAAAACTTGCATGTCAAGATAGAGTTCATATAGATCACACATACAATGGTTGAAATAGACATACATACAACACACTTAAAAAATCATGCATAGTTCATAAATATTCACATGCATTTAAAGATCACACGTACATACATCCACAATGTAAACACTAAAATATCTCTAATCATGTATAATACTAACATTGTACGTTATAAATTTTCCCATTTTTGCCCTATGGTAGCAAGCTTTGGCAGTGAAGAGGGGTTGGCATGGCGATGGACTCACATATATATCTGAACACATGGCATATGCACAAGCATATAATTCAACCACAAACAAACGTGTATGATCACATGCATAAATAGAGTTCACATAGTTCACACATATAACTATTTAAACACCCAAATTCATACAAAATATGCACAAGGGCATAAATCACACAAACATGCACATGAGTACATACATACAGAAAGTTCAGACAACTCTCAAATGCTATTAAAAAGATTGTAAATAAATGAATAATTGTTGCTAATGATTTGGAAAAAAAATAAAATTTGTTCACTTTAGATTTTGAGGTGTCACACTAACCAAGCACAAACCCGCATTCATAAAGCGAGAGTTCACATAATAAGAATATATAAGTATTTTAAAACATATGAAACCAATATACACACTGATCTTGATCACTCAAAACACATGTACATATACCACACATATATAAATAGTTCAAGCAATTCCCAAACCTTTAATATGCACACACAATTCAAAAACATATGCACATTCCACATAGACACACCATACATTCATTCATCAATTATACCTAACAAATTGAAATTATCCATTAATCAAGCTCAATCATTTATTAAATCATACTTAAATAACAATGTCAATTTATATATATCATTTTTGCATTAAGACATCACAAGTATGAGCACACATCGTTCACACACAAATACACAATTAATACATATAAAACATTTACTTATGATACGCATAAACATATAAAATAAGCATTCAAGAGAGTTACCCTCCTGCAAATAGTTCACACATGCGCACACCACTCACAAGCACACATAGGCCTGCACTCACACTTGCTAGCATCCACACAAAACCTTGCACGCCAAGATAGAGCTCATATAGATCGCACATACAAGGGTTCAAACAGACATACATACAACACACTTAAATAACCATGCATAGTTCACAAATATTCACATACGTTTAAAGATCACACGAACATACATCCACATTATAAACACTAAAATATCTCTAATCATGTATAATACTAACATTATATGTTATAAATTCTCCCATTTTTGTCCTATGGTACCATGCTCTGACAGTGAAGAGGGGTTGGCATGGCGATGGACTCACATATATATCTGAACACATAGCATATGCACAAGCATGTAATTCAAACACAAACAAACGTGTATAAGATTCACAAACCCACCAAACACAAGCACCCATATGATTACCCTTATCATTATCAACCGAACACTAACCCGCATACATAATTAGAGTACATAAAATTCACACATAATAATTTAAGCACCCAAATTCATACAAAATATGCACTAGCCATGCATAAGATTTCATATAGTTCTCACATACAAAGAGTATAAACACATGCAAGAAAACAACACACGCAAAAGGACATGAATCACAATAACCAAACATTAATACAACACATGAACACAGAGAGTTCACACAATTCACAAACAAGCACAAAAATAAAGAGTTTACACATTTAAACAAACATGCGCACTTCAAACACACATGCACAAATATATCAAAAACACCTATAGAAATGTATTTATCATTTAATCAAGCTTAATTGGTGTGTTCATCATACTTAATTAGCACTATTATTGTCACACTCCATGATCTATATTTGAAGAATTACATTTTTCTTCCATTTTAACAATTTAACTAGAGCTTATTAATGAATATTGACAAAAAAAAATATGATTACATTTTTGACAAGTTTGGAATCTCAAATCATAGGATCCTTACCCTTTCCTTACAACTTATAAAATCACGTAATGAGCAAATAGCTCAGCAAGAAACTGAAATCTTACAACTAAAATCAATGCAAGATAAAAAAGAATAATATTCTATAAATCATCTAAGGAAATATATACATAAATATTTATATTGATTATTTGTATCAATTTATCATTCTATACCTCATCACATATCAATCTATTATAATATCAGTCATAATATCAGTAACAATTAAAAGTAGTAATGCTAGTAACAACATTAATATCATGATCAATAAAGTTAAATAGGGTTAATGATTGTAAACAATATTAGTGACGGTCACAATATCAGTACAGTGTTCGTAGTAGTGTCGATATCAGTATTCAGATATTCAATGAGTGTATCTTAAGGGATTAATAAAAATTACAAAATGCAATAACAAACAAAATAGTAAATACAATTCACATATATACACAACAATTTTCGTTCAAAATAAAATTAATTTATACTACTCTCATTTAATTATTCTTATCCTAAGTACATATAAAGTTCACACAGTCATGCAAAATATACAAATACAAACAAGCACAAACAATCATGCAAAATAGAGAAATTTATTATTTTATTCTTAAATTATATGACATATTAAAAATAAAAATTTATCTTACAAAGCAATATATTTCATTAAATATTAATACTATTTATTCTAGTTTTATGAATAGGATAGAGGGTTATGTCAAGGTAATCTTTTATCACGTGAATTTTATAATAGTATAATTGCTTTTTCTAAATGCACATAAAGTTCACAAACTCATGTAAAGCATACAAATGCATATATCATAAGACAACTGATTATTTAAACACCAAACATAAATAATTTTAATGTGTTTATATTTATGAAGCTAAGAAAAAAACTTCAATTATTTTTTAATGATATCATTGAATGATGATTTTTTCAATAAATAAAAATATATATAATGTTATTTAAACTCAAGAAAGTACATACAATTTACATATAAATGTACACACACACAAAAGCACATGCACCCGTGCAAGATGGAGTTAATTTATAATACCCTTCTAGAATTAATTTTAGCCTAAATGCACATAAAGTTCAAACACCCATGCAAAACATACAAATGCATACAACCATACACTAGTACAAAATAGAAAAATTTTATATTTTGCTCTTAAATTTTATGACATTTTTAAAAAATACAATTCATCTAAGTAATGAACTTCATAAAAAATTAATAATAGTTTTTGTTTAACTTTTATGAATATTCCAAAGGGTTATCTTATTATAATATTTTATCACATTGATTTTATACTAGTCTCCTACAATTACTCTTATTATAAATACACATAAAATTTACACACTCATGCAAAGCAAACAAAACATATTAATGAATTATTCACAAGAATACAAACTCATACAAAATAAAATAATTTTATGCTTTGCTCTTGATTTTTAAAAAAACTTAAATAATAAAAAATTTGTGTTACTAAGTAATGAATTTCATAAAAAAGTAATAATATTTATTCAAGATTTTATAAATATTATAAAGGCTTAATTACGATATTATTTTTTTGAATGAATTTTATACTACTTCCTACAATTATTATTATCATAAATGCATGTAAAATTCACATATTCAAACAAAGCATATACATGCACAAAAAAAAAAAAAACACTAATATAAAATATAATTAATTTTATATTTCACTCTTAATGCTATGAGAATTAAAAAATAATATTTTGTCTAAGTAATTGACTTCATAAAAGATTAATAGTAATTATTCAAGATTTTACAAATATTCTAAAAGGCTTTGTTATAATGATCTTTTATCAAATAGTTTATTTGTACTAAAAAAAATAAGATAGAGTTAATTACATATTAATCTCTTATGATAATTCTTATCCTAAATGCACATATAGTTCACATACTCGTGCAAAACATACACCTGCACATCAGCTAAGAAAATGATTTATTTAAACATCGAGCAAAAATAATTTTAATGGGTTTTATATCTATGAAGCATAAAAAATAACGAAAATTATTTTTTTAGGTATTGAGTATATTGTTTACCATAAATAAAATATTATATAATATAATTCATACCCAAACAAACGCAAATGATTTATATACACATGCACACAAGTACAGTCACTCATGCAAGATGAAGTTAATTTTATATTACTATCTAAAATCATTTTTATCCTAGATTCACATAAAGTTCATACACTTGTGCAAAGTATACACATGCACACATACTCTTACAATATAGAAAAATTCTGCATTTTGCTCTTTAATTTAATAAAATTAAAACAAGTAAAAAAATTCATAAAAGATAAATAGTATTTAATCAAGTTTTTATAAAAATTTGAAAGGGCTTAGTTATGATGATTGTTACTACATAGATTTTATACCACTCTCATTCAATTCCATAATCGATGCAAGTCATTCGAAAATAGTTCTAGCAATCTATTTCAATATTTGTTGGTCAAATTATTTCCCACAATATGCCTTAGATATTTATCAAATAGACTTGGGGCATGTTTAGCAACAAGTAGGATTTAACTTTAGAATGATTTACTAAATCATGTAAATTCAAATTTAGTAAATTCGGACATCTTAAGTTAAGAAAATTGTTAGGTGTCTAGGGTTTGCTTTTCATTTTCTGCATTTCATCATTAATGTAAAATTTTGTTGCTTCGCATGAGGTAGAGTTTTGCACGAGCCGCTTATTCGGCTTTTTCATTGTTGTTTGACTTCACTCCTTTAACATAGTTCCCTTACTGACATTTTGATCAAAAGCAACGATGGAAGCTCGCTCTCTGTGAAGGTAACCATCTTTCTCTCTTTCATGCACTTATTTAACAAAATCCCATAAATCCGCTAAATTTCAAATTTTACTTATCTTGGATTTTAGGGGTTATTTGGCAACAAGTGGGATTTAACTTTAGTAGAACTTAGTAAATCCTTTAGATTCGGATTTAGTAAATCCCAAGGATATTGATTGGTATACCAAATGATAAATCATGTTAAATCCTGATAAACTGTTTGGTAACATATTACAATATTTATGGCAGTTAGGATTTAAATTTGAAGCAGATTATTATAAATTCAAGATCATTACATGAAACATAATAAAATCAACTTGAGTTCAAACAATATTATCGAAAATTCAGTAAAGAGTAAATGGCAAACTAATATTGACCAAAAGATGGTTGAACTATTAAATAAGAGCAAGCTTCAATTTTCCACCTGTCTTCATATATGTTGTAACATGTGGAGATAAATTTTGTCATTGCGATCAATTTCTTTAACTTGCAATCTGAAATAAAGAAATGAACAAATTATTATAAAATATAATGTAGTTAGAAGTATACAACGCAAATCAAACTCTTACCCGAGCATTCCATAAATTAATGGTGATATTATGCCTTATAGCTTTACTCTAAATTCTTTCTCCGATTATCACATGTAAATTGGGATCCTCATAAAAAATATCAACTTTGCCATCTCAAGTATTATTAAGCATTTTCGTTTGTGACATATTGAAGTAGAGATCATATTTGTGGTATCAACCAATGAAGTTGTGCAGAATGGCAGATGCTATGACTATATTTGCTTGAACACCCAGTAGAAACTATCGCATGTGCTTCATAGCCTGAAAACAATCTTTCTAAATTTGAAAAGTTCACTGTCATATTGCATTGTTGTGCTTGTAAGTGATTGAATAACTCTTGCTCCACAATGTATCGCCTAGATGTACATCCACAATAATCGCCTACATGACATCAATATCCTCGAAATGGTGTAATCAATTTATCAGCATTGGCATAACCTGAATCACCCAAGAAATATCTACTGCGGGATACTTTGAACTATCCTTGTCCCACCGCCCATCTAAGCACACGCATGTCCGCAACATATCCCTCCCATCCATAGCTTACATATACAAACTATTGATTAAAGAACACCAAAGTAATTACATTCTACAAAGTAAATACCTCACGATTATGATAACAATTTTGTATTTCAACTTGAGTAGCATGATGATATTTACAAATTACATTAGACAATAAGACATGAGTTATTATGAAAATAATTAACTTACCAATCTAAGACCTACGACGACATAAGCATGATTATTTGCTTAGTCGAGCAACTCTACTGGTCAATTTCTCTAAACACATTAACCGAGCAATATTATAATAGTCACATTATTTAAGAATGAAATGTATAAATCGAGCAATGTATAATTAAAAAGCCAAAAATTAAGATAACAAACCCATACGTACAGAACATAAAAGTGAAAAAATTCGCACAAAAATCAATCTTCTATCTACACCATACGGGATTCATTACAGAAAAAAAGGAAGAAAACAGGCATATGATGCGTACGCAGGCTATCCAAAGTAGAAAAAAGTTACTTGTGCGTCGAGAGCAACCAGTTTGCGAGTGCGAACAAAGACATACCAGCACACCAGAGAGGAAGATGACTTAGAGAGGATGAGGCGGTAGGCTGGAGCGATGTCTCCATTCGTTTTGGCAAATAAGGGTGAACGCAAAGCTTCACGACACAAGCGTCGCGGGTAACACTTCTGTTATCTATAAATAATACTAAATCCACTGAACCGAGGGATTTAGTAAATCCCATATTTATGTCGTAAATCCTTACATCCGGGATTTACCGATCATCGGGATTTAAGGCGCACACAAAAATCGTTTGGCAGGACTTAGCATAAATCCCGCTTAAATCCAGTTGTAGATGCGATACCAAAAAGCCCTTTATGGTCTAAAGGGGGAGATGGAGGATTTATTCCGACGTGAGATTTAGCATGCACTCAAATCTCATTTAGCAAGATTTTGCTTAAATCCAGCCTAATCATGTTAAATCCTTTTGCCAAACAACCCCTTAGTATTCTTAGCAATAATTCTACTTATTTAATGTCATTGAAACACTAACTCAAAAAAGAATTCCATGATCTCTAACAAACTCCTTGAGATAAAGAGAAGCCTCCTTCTTAGCTCCTCTACAATTCCAAAAGGCTATGGAATTCATAATTTGATTCTAGGGGATGAGGCCCCTCCCTTTCTTTTACTTCCCATTCCATCGATGTTTTTCCCCCTAGGAGCATTTTTAATTGGTCCAAGGAACTTCAGTTCTTTCGCTAACTTAATTTTGTTAGACTCCCCCCACCGGATATACCATCTGTAGCTTTAGCTCCTCCAATTGAATCTCTGTTTTGATTCAAATCACAGCCATTAACCATTCTTTTCACAGTTACAACCGACTGGATGTTGCTAACCACAGTATCACTACTGATTCAAAATTACCAACTTCCCATATATCTTCATCAACCATACTCAAAACATCAAACTTATTGGATGGATTTGAGAAACATTTTGAATCAGGTATGGCCTCACCTAATTCGCGATCATAGCAATTAGCAATATTCCCTGATTGTTCTTCTGGATCCATACGAACAAAGTTTGGTTCTAACTCTTTATTCACAACTATTTCGGGTATATATTCTCCTTCTTCCATTTGATCAGCTTCAACGTCAGTTATACATGGAGTCTTCGGGATCTGGACTACTTTTCTGCTGTCTTTACCTAGCAAATTCCCAACTTCCTGTGTGGTAGACAAAGGAGCAATCTTCTTCTTAACAAACTTAGCTGTTTTTGGCTTAACAACTTTATGCTTCACCACCTTGTGGATCTGATTGGATCTTCTACTCCTCCTGTTATTGACGAGTATCCACGGCCAATATGATGGCTCAATGAAGTCCTCCTGCTTCTCAATTGTAACAACGTTTCTGCCAGTTTCTGAAGCATTTACCATAGCTTCTGTTATACTGAAATATGGGCCTTTACCTGAAAGTGAAATACCGTGAAGATGGTGAACCTTTCTACTGGCCTATGCGCCCCTTATGAGATCACACTTAATGGATACTTTCCCCGAAAAGGGAAGGAGAGGAAAGCGTAACGAGCATACATGTGGTAGAAAATGTTGTTAGTCTTCAACGACATAAGGTCACATTTCCGACTTTTCATTAAGTCAATTGAATCCCCTACTTCCTTCCTTCCATTGAGTTATATATGAGTCATTCCCAAGCCAGTGTAAGGATCCAATCAAAGGAGTGTGGAAAAAGGGAGTTTCTTGCGGGGGGAATGAGTCCAATCTCAGTTCTAGCCGGGAGAGAAGATACAACTTCCATGCCAGCCTTCCAGCAAGTGAGCTGAGAGACTAGAGAGAGGTATGGGAATCGAGTTCTCCCTATTCCCAACCAGTGATTGGAGATCAAACAGTCAAAGGATAACCATGATAAACCAACCAAACCAATGAGAGGAGTCCATTTAGGTCTAGCTCCATCGGGTTAATCTTTCGCCGCTAAGCTAATGTTTCGCTCCTACTCATATTTCACGAAGGGAAGGCCATACCCCAGGCCCTATCTAAAGGTGTCTTTGGCTTATTCCTTTAGTTAGCTCCTACACGATACCTAAAAGAAATCCCTTTGTAGGCCCAGTGGAATCTAAGGTTTTGGCTGATTCTATCTCAAGTGATTCCCCGGTTGAGGTGTGGGGGGGCCAAGCTCCATGAATTCTGTTCAATTTTTGAACTAGACTTATAAGCTTCCAATAGCCCATACGAAAAGTTGAAGTATGGCTACGAGCCATTAGCGGAGATTGAGTGTACATATCACAATCTATCAATAAAGCTTTTATTGAGCGAAGTCCCCAATAAACTCATCGATAATTTGCAACTAAAACCCCTACGAGAATTCACAGCTAAAGGAAGATTGATATCTGCTCCAAAAAAAGGGAAAATAGAAAAAATATTATTCACCAACAACTAAACAAAAAATACGAGACTTCCACGCTCCACCATGCAAAAGAATGGGATCATACTCACTAAGGGATTTCCTGGAGTTCTTTCTTGCCAGGAGGAAAAGCGCGAACAAATTTCATACCCAACCAAGGGCATTATCAGTATAAGCCTCACTAGCGAGCTCGTCGACGAGCTATGCTGGTTCTGTTGAGTAAAGGCGCGCAACCGTGAGAGAGGTGGGCTTGGCGACCGACTGCGTCAAGGCTATTTATTGTGTACTGCAATTCGGTGGAAGAGAAAGGTTGGAGCAGAACGGAGCCTAGGAGCAAGGCAGTATATAAAATAGAATAAGGGGCCAGACTCCCGATAGAGCAGAGGAGACGGTTAGGATAACGAACTTGAAATACGGAGCCAGATCGGCCATCAAGCGAGTGGTTAGTGGGAAATAGCGCCCTAGTTTATGACATTCCTCTCTTGCGGTTAGCACTCGAGGAACTATGAGGCACCGTCCCTATTGTCCTAAAGGTCGATCATGCAATTCTAGCTACGAACAATTTTCTTGTTCTTGGGCAACATAATCAGTAACACAATCAAGGGTATCAGGCTTGCCTCAATATCAAGATAGGAGGGGGTCTAGGAAACTAGGCAGTTGACTTGGCCAAGGTAGCGAAGTTACCCACTAGACAATAGAGCATATTTAACCACTAGATTCATTAAGAGAATTTTATGTTTTCCTTGGTAAATAAAAGAGCTTGAAAGCATGCTAGCTAGCATGCCTAGCGTGCTGGAACTTTCATGCTGGATTAATTGACCTAGATCTTGATCTTTGCGTGCCTTGAGAGGAAAAGGAAAATAAAGATTTGGAAAACTCTAGCGCTTTTCTTTTCGTCAACGACTAGGTACATACTTCGCCATGAAAGATCTTGGTGAATTAATGTACTTTACCTGTATTAAGGTTTCTAAAACCGATACATCATGAGCCAACAGAAGCCCTTGAGTTGATTTGCTCGATTTACTACTACATACTACTTATTAGAGGGTCGACACTCCTAAAAGCTCATGGTTCAGTATTCTTCACCTTGCTTTTACTCTATGGATGAAAATTGACTTCGTTGCGCCCTTCATAATTAAAAAGCTGCATGAGAAGATCCATTCGGGAGAGGGATGCAGCGAATCACCTAGGCTAAACATTTGCTGGTTGGTTGTTTCTCAAAGGAATGTTGATTTCAATCTCAACAAATGAAAGAAAAAAGTAAGAAGATGAAATGTCATTGCCTATAGTCATCTCTGATTCCTCTTGTTAAATCTTTCTTGTTTGAACCACCTTCCTTCCTGAGTGAAATTCTAGCTAACATAAGGTGTTCGGTGCAACTGAGCTAGTAAGTAAAAGGAACAGTAGGTCAGAAGCTATTTAATCTTTACTTTTGTGGTCCTCGGTAACTGGTGCAGCTATTTGTTTGTAGAAAGATACATTTGCCTTGTTTTATTAATTAGGGGCTACGATGGTCAACCTCGAGATTTTGACTTACCTAATTTGTAATATCCAAAATCTAGATAATTAAATATCAATTTTATTATTTTTTTCATTAATAGTTAGTTATTGATTAATAATATATTAAATTAACTTTATGATACTAGTTGCTATGAAGACTTGCTTGCACCGTATGGGAATGTTAGAATGAAAACAATTATAGGAGTGTGTGGGCCCTCTTTCATATATTTTCTCTGTTTGGAGTTCCGTAAACAGCAAATGGATAAGGAGAAAGAGCAGTTATAGTGTGGGGTCCACCCATTTGTCCTGGCATCTATTCAGAAATTCCATATACTAGCACCGGAGGAAAATTCTGTAAGAGTTAGCGGCAGAGTGCTGTTTCCATGTAGCAGAATTCGGTTGATATTCCGGGACTGTAGAGGAAGCCATAGAATGGTGAAGGAATTCGCAGTTTTTCCTGTAGCAATAGGCGGAGAGAGTTCCTGTAGCAAGGATCGCAAGTCTCTTGTTTTAAACAGTGACTTTAGATCAGTGGAATTCTGGATTTTTAAACATTGCATTGAAAGGGAAATTCTATTGTAACAATAAAGGAAGGAAAATAACTGCAGGTAAGTGAACTCTTCAGATTTTAATGAATTTATTAGAAAAGGGTAACCAAGATGTTTATGTGATTACTTAGACTTGCCGGATGAAATTGTAGTTTGATTCATAGGTGAGATCTAAATGAGGATTCAATGAATCAAGCATTAACCATGGAAATATGTTATGAAGTATGAATATGAGAGTTATTGAATATTTATTTAATAAAGATTGACTATTTTATGTTATAATATCTACATTATCAGGTGGGCAAAAGGGACCCAATATGAAACCTGAATTGTAGATGGGGCAAAAGGGACCCTACGGAAATGGATACATGCATAGCAGGTGGGACAAAAGGAACCCCACGGAAATGGATACCTGCATAGCAGGTGGGGCAAAAGG
Organism: Dendrobium catenatum; assembly: GCF_001605985.2. Lineage (NCBI taxonomy): Eukaryota > Viridiplantae > Streptophyta > Magnoliopsida > Asparagales > Orchidaceae > Dendrobium > Dendrobium catenatum. Next base: position 1,027,816 of record NW_021319908.1, on the reverse strand, counting down.
GACCTCTAAAGAGGCAAAAGGGACCTCTATGAAATTCAATGGTGATAATACTAGGTTTACCTGGGCTCCATTGAATATGTTAATGTATAGCCAAATCTTTTAGAAGATTAAATATTCAGTATCTATCTTAAATGACATAAATGATGATGCTCAATATGATGTTTATGATGTTTTACAAATAATGATAAGATGATTCAATTATTAAGTCAACATTGTATTTCATTTTATCAATGCATTTTTATTGTTATTAATTTTGCATATAATTTACTGAGTCTCATAGCTCACCAGTAGTTTATTACTGGCTGTTGTAACAGTGAAGGGAAAGGAAAAGGTGGAAGAAGACTATTCTCCAAGTATTTACATTTTAGGTTAATGTTTATTCTATGTTTAAAGTCTACTTTTTGAAGTATGAAATATTTCAGTCTTGTATTAGTTGGTTGTTGTAGGGGCTCTGTAAGTTTATATTTAGAGTATTTAAATTATTAAATGATTTCAAAAGTAGTAGTAAATATTTTTGAAATGATAAATGTTTATGTGACACATGTTACACTCAATGGTACTATTTAGGGGTACTGTGGGGTGTTACAAAAGTGGTATCAGAGCAAATGTTTAAGGTTCTGAGGATTCAATTACGAAAGCATAAGAAAAGTAAATTGACTAAGAGAATAAGATTTGGATCTGATTGAATGATTACAGAGCCTAGGACAGTGTAGTATTCCTAAGTTAGAGATAAGTCTAACTCCATTTGAATTATATGTAACTTTATTATGGGCTTGTAAGTAAGCATATGAAAACCTCTAACTAGGAATACATGATTATAAAGGCATAACTCTTGATGTAGCACATTGCATATATAATGGCTGATAGAATACTTAAAGGGATAGAGGGTCAGTCATCACAGCCTGTTAGGATCTCTGATGATCCAGAAAATGTTGCACTAGTAGGAGACAGTGCATTCAGTATAGATTCTACACTAGTATTATCGGATGCAGTTAATGTAATGTCAGGGAACTTAGTGCAAATACAAATTATGAGTATGTTGATGCAGATAATGGAAAAGATGCAATCTACGGCGGGATCTGCAGTACCAGTGGTTCCACCTGTAGTTACACCGATCACTCCTACCATTCCTGGTAGTCGTATAAATGTTGAGGCAGGTGATCATGCTAGTGCAGATGTGGATAAGAATCTAAAGCTTTTCCATAGTTTAAAACCTCCATTATTTAAAGGAGAAGTTGATGCAAGAAATGCAGAAGATTGAATTATCAGGATAGAGAAAGTTTTAAATGGAATGAGATATCCTAAGAATCGACATGTATTCCTAGCAATCTTTATGCTAGAAGGTGAAGCAAAAAGGTGGAGGGGATAATAATTGGAGAAATTTAGAGGTAGATTAGAGGAATAAATTATGTAGGAAGAATTTGAGCAAGTCTTCAGAGAGTGGTATGTTCCTCTATCAGCAAAGGCAGACAATGCAGAAAAGTTTTGTAAATCTTAAGCAAGGAACAAAGAATGTTATACAGTAAGAAACAGAATTTATAGCCAAGTCAATATATGCTCCACAGCTTATCAGTACTCCAGAGGAAAAGTGTTATAGATTTCTGAAAGATTTGAGGAATCCATTGAGACAACCTTTAAAACCTCTTCGCATAAAAAAAAATTTCTGAACTAATTGAAAGTGCCTGATTGTTGGAGAATGACATAGAAGTGGTGAGCAGAAATGGGATAATAATAATAGAAAGAAAAAACGTGACCATAGGAATAGATCATCAAAAAGACAAAAAAAAAATTATCAGAATCCACAGCAGCAGTCTATAAGGTTTCCTGTGATACCAATTTGTGCAACTTGTGGAAAGTCTCATCCAGGAAGATGCCTGATAAATTCAGGAAAATATTATATGTGTGGAGAATCATGTCATATCAAGAGAAGTTGTCCAAAGAATGTTCAAGGAGGCATAGAATTTAGAGGCAGTTAGAGGACAAACCAGTACAGAGGTGCCAGACCACAGATGCATTAACCTGCTTTAAAGAAAAGGAGAAACTTCAGGTGAAATAGTCAGATCAGCAACCGCTTGAGTATTTGCCTTGACTTCTCAAGAGGCCTAGGACTCTCCTGAGGTGGATACATGTACGTTAAATATCTTAGATTTACCTGTTATAGCACTTTTTGATTCTGGTGCGTAGCATTCATTTATATATGAGATGTTTCGTGTGCAATTACATGTAAAGCTTATTAATTTTACTCCTGGAGTGAGTGCTAGATCACCTGTGGGTGATCATTTAAATGTCAGTCCTATATGTTCAGTCAATTTTATGATAACTGCAGAAAGTTTCAAGTAAAATTGATAGTACTACAATTAGTGGAGTTTGAAGTAATTTTTGGAATGAATTAGTTGGTCAGATATTTTGCCACCATAGAATGTTGGAAGAAAATGGTTAGGTTTGATTTTCCTGGAGAAGATATATTTTATTTCCAGTGTGAAAGGGGAATTGTTTCCTCATTACTTGCTTCTAGCAAGTGCATAAAAAGTCTAAGAGTGGGTGACATGATTTTCTTAGTAAAGTTAGAAGCAACTAAAGAGAAAAGTGATGATCTAAATTTCATTCCTATAGTGAATGAATTTGTTGATGTATTCTCTGAGGAATGGAAGGATTTACCTCCAGAAAGATAAGTGGAATTTTATCAAATCTTCAATCTGAAACAAATCCCATTGTGAAATCATCTTATAAAATGGCAACTAAGGAATTACAAGAGTTGAAAAGTCAGTTGGCTTTTATCAGACCCAGTTCCATCTCCTTGGAGTGCACAATTGTTATTTGTTAAAAAGAAAGATGGTTCTATGAGACTCTGTATAGATTACAGAGAATTAAATAAGGTGACAAAAAAAATATCCTCTTCCCAGAATTAATAATTTATTTGATAAGTTGGCAGGTGCTGCTATTTTCTCCAGAATTGATTTGAGATCCGGATATCACCAAATTAGGGTGAAGGAATGTGATGTAGAGAAAACTGCTTTTGGAACTAGATATGGGCACTACGAATTTGTTGGTTATGTCATTTGGGTTAACCAATGCCCCGACAATATTCATGGATATGATGAATATAATTTTCAGACCTTATCTGGATCAATTTGTTATTGTGTTTATTGATGACATATTAATATATTCCAAGGATAATAAACATTATGCATATCACTTGAAGATTGTGCTAGAACTACTGAGACAACATAAGCTGTTGCCAAATATTATAAATAAATTTTGGCTTAGGAAAAATTCATTTTTGGGACACATTGTTAGTAGAGAAGGTATTTTAGTGGATCTAGAAAAGATAAAAGCAGTAATTGATTGTCCAAGACCAATAAATATAACAGAGGTCAGAAGTTTCTTGAGATTGGCAGGTTACTACAGAAAATTTGTTAAAGGTTTTTCTCAAATTGCCTTGCCTTTATCCAAATTGACCATGAAGGATAATAAATTTGAGTGGACTGATGATTATGAGCAGAGTTTTCAAGAGTTGAAACAATGTTTAACAACTACTTCAGCGTTGACAATTCCTTCTGTAACTAAAAGATTTCAGTTGTTCAGTGATGCTTCTCTGAAAGAATTCGGTTGTGTGTTGATGCAAAATAAAAAGATGATTGCATACGCTTCTAGACAACTTAAGCCTCCTGAAAAGAATTATCCAACCCATCTAGAGTTGGCTGCAGTAGTATTTGCATTGAAAATTTGGAGACACTACTTGTATGGGGTAAGTTGTGAGATATTTACAAATCATAAGAGTTTGAAATATATTTTTACTCGGAAGAAGTTAAATCTGAGGCAGAGAAGTTGGCTAGAATTGATAAAAGATTATGATCTTGACATCCTGTAATATCCAAGCAAAACCAATGTAGTAGCAGATACATTGAGTAGAAAGACTCAAATACAATTGAATTATTTGTAGACTAGTGAAGAAGGATTAATAATTCTCTTTTTAATGCAATTTCATGCATTTTCCTTAAAAAAAAAAAAAGAAGGATTAATAAGAGAAATGGAAAACTTGCAATTGGAAATTAGAGTTCAAGGAGATCAAGATTCAATTAACCTTAATCAGATGACAGTTCATCATTCGTTGGAGGAAAGAATTAAAGAAGCTCGGAAGAATAGTACTGAATATCAAAAGTTTATGGAGCAGGTACAATCAGGATCAAGAAAAGATCTCAATATGAATGATCAAGGCAGAATCAAGAATAACATGCATTAGTAGATACCAAAAGAGCCAGAATTGATACAAGAAATTTTATATGAAGCATACAATTCAGGTTATTCAATTCATTCTAGAAGCACGAAGATGTATAATGATTTGAAGATCTTGTTTCGGTGACCAAGAACGAAAAGAGATGTGGCAGATTATGTGAGGAAGTGTGAAAAATCTTAAGTTGTTAAGGCTGAACATTAGAAACCCAGTGGCATGTTGCAATCTCTACCAATTCCAGAATGGAAGTGGGAAGAAATAGCTATGGGCATTATTATAGGATTTCCCAGATCAAGGCTAGGACATGATAGTATATGGGTTATAATCGACGGACTTATAAAGTCAGCCCATTTCCTATCTATTCGTCAAACTGATTTAGTGGAGAAATTGTCCAAGTTAGTTTTGAAGGAAATCATCCGATTGCATGGAATTCCTAAAGCTATTGTATCAGATCGAGATGGATGTTTTACATCCAAGCTATGGTAAGGTACACATGAAAGTTTGGGCACAAAGTTGAAGTTCAGTACTGCATTTCATCCACAAATAGATGGTCAACCAGAAAGACTGATTCAGGTACTAGAAGATTTGTTAAGATTGTGTAATTTGGATTTTGGAGGTAGCTGGAAAGACCATATTCCATTGATAGAGTTTACTTATAATAATAGTTACCAATCCAACATTAAGATGGTTCCATATAAAGCTTTATATGGCAGGAAATGCAGGACTCCCTTGAGTTCATTTGAAGTTGGTGAGAGACAGTTAATGGGTCCACAATTAGTAGACCAAGCTACGGAAAAGGTCCGCTTAATCAGAGATAGACTAAAAGCAGCTCAAGACCGTCAACAAAAATACTATGATTCATGGTAGAATTTGAAGTGAGAGATTTTGTATTCTTGAAAGTATGACCAATAAAAGGTGTTTCTAGATTTGGCCAAGATGGAAAACTCAATCCTAGATATATTAAGCCATTTGAGATTATTGGAAGAATATGACTAGTTGCTTACAAGTTGGCATTACCAAAAGAAATGTCAGATATACAAAATATTTTCATGTATCAATACATAGAAAGTGGGTGACAGATGAATGTCAAAGAGTCCCTCATAATAACATTGAACTTCAGAAGGATTTGACATATGTGGAAAAACCTGAAAAGATATTGGAAAGGGATAACAGTAAATTGAGAAACATAGTAATTCCTTTTATCAAGGTAAAATGGAAGAACATGTCAGTAAAACTTGCTACATGAGAAAAAGAGGCCGACTTAAGACAGAAGTATCCACACATATTTGAAGATGTGTGAAAAGTTGAATTTCGAGGAAGAAATTTTATTATGGAAGAAAGATTTGTAATATCCAAAATCTAGATAATTAAATATCAATTTTATTATTTTTTTCATTAATAGTTAGTTATTGATTAATAATATATTAAATTAACTTTATGTATACTAGTTGCTATGAAGACTTGCTTGCACCGTATGGGAATGTTAGAATGAAAACAATTATAGGAGTGTGTGGGCCCTCTTTCATATATTTTCTCTATTTGGAGTTCCGTAAACAGCAAATGGATAAGGAGAAAGAGCAGTTATAGTGTGGGGTCCACTCATTTGTCCTGGCATCTGTTCAGAAATTCCATATACTAGCACCGGAGGAAAATTCTGTAAGAGTTAGCGGCAGAGTGCTGTTTCCATGTAGCAGAATTTGGTTGATATTCCGGGACTGTAGAGGAAGCCATAGAATGGTGAAGGAATTCGCAGTTTTTCTTGTAGCAATAGGCGGAGAGAGTTCCTGTAGCAAGGATCGCAAGTCTCTTGTTTTAAACAGTGACTTTAGATCAGTGGAATTCTGGATTTTTAAACATTGCATTGAAAGGGAAATTCTATTGTAACAATAAAGGAAGGAAAATAACTGCAGGTAAGTGAACTCTTCAGATTTTAATGAATTTATTAGAAAAGGGTAACCAAGATGTTTATGTGATTACTTAGACTTGAAGGATGAAATTGTAGTTTGATTCATAGGTGAGATCTAAATGAGGATTCAATGAAGTGAAGAAGGTTTAAGAGAGAAGTTATGATTCATCAGAAACATACATGCAAAGAGAAAGTTATGGGGTGACTTACAATCGCAGAAGAGTTCGTAGTAAGTAATTGGAGGAAACGACTAGTCAAGAAGGTAAGAATGCAAAATTTTAATTAAAGCATATGATATTCAATGTCATGTATTGGTACGATCAGATTCATATAATCACGGAAAATATGAGGTATGCACAGATATGAGAATACTAATATTTTTAATTGTTAATGCAATTATTATGAGAGCAATTGGTAAATGTCATACAAGAATATTTTAGACATGCAACTGATAAAGGAAATTTATGATTTTTATCATTAACATGTTCATAATGGCTTTATGTTATGTATATGATGTTATGACGTTAATTGTTAGAAGCATATCCACTTCTTCCTATTTCAGATGAATCAAGCATTAACCATGGAAATATGTTATGAAGTATGAATATGAGAGTTATTGAATATTTATTTAATAAAGATTGGCTATTTTATGTTATAATATCAACATTATCAGGTGGGCAAAAGGGACCCAATATGAAACCTGAATTGTAGATGGGGCAAAAGGGACCCCACGGAAATGGATACCTGCATAGCAGATGGGGCAAAAGGGACCCCACGGAAATGAATACCTGCATAGCAGGTGGGGTAAAAGAGACTCCTAAAGAGGCAAAAGGGACCTCTATGAAATTCAATGGTGATAATGCCAGGTTTACCTGGACTCCATTGAATATGTTAATGTATAGCCAAATCTTTTAGAAGATTAAATATTCAGTATCTATCTTAAATGACATAAATGATGATGCTCAATATGATGTTTATGATGCTTTACAAATAATGATAAGATGATTCAATTATTAAGTCAATATTGTATTTCATTTTATCAATGCATTTTTATTGTTATTAACTTTGCATATAATTTACTGAGTCTCATAGCTCACCAGTAGTTTATTACTGGCTGTTGTTACAGGGAAGGGAAAGGAAAAGGTGGAAGAAGACTATTCTGCAAGTATTTACATTTTAGGTTAATGTTTATTCTATGTTTAAAGTCTACTTTTTGAAGTATGAAATATTTCAGTCTTGTATTAGTTGGTTGTTGTAGGGGCTCTGTAAGTTTATATTTGGAGTATTTAAATTATTAGATGATTTCAAAAGTTGTAGCAAATGTTTTTGAAATGATAAATGTTTATGTGACACATGTTACACTCAATGGTACTATTTAGGGGTACTGTGGGGTGTTACATAAGTTTCCCTTCTAAATTTGGATGAGAAAATGATTTGATTTATGTAAACGGCGGGATGATTTTGCCTTGTTGTGAATTACTTTTATTTTCGTAGTACTAGTGGGCGATCTCATGAGGCAGCATTTTTAGTGACAAGACCAATAGCAGCAACAACCTCAATTAAGGCTCGTTCCAAAAGAGATATATGTGGAGTGGAGCGGCTCCGACCAAAGGGGGACTTAAGCTGGCTTTGGTTAGCAGAATGGCCTTCCAATGTATAAACATGGCTTTGTATACTATGAAATTTTCTATGAATGTGACTTATGGGGGCTTCTCGTGGAAAGATTTACGGTTAAGAATAAAAATCAAATCTCTTTCACACTATTGATCTTTAGTTCATCTCGGTAGAATAAACAAACGAGAAGAGCGTCTTCTCTTAGGTTTCTTCCTCCCGCTTAGCTTAGCCCAGCCCGCGTAAGAGGGGAAGATTAGCAAAGCGGGAAAAGACAGAGGGAGGGGAGAGCTTTTTTTCTCTTGACGAGAACTTCAGGATCGGGGAAGCATTCGGAACAGCGACGCCTTCAGCCAAAGCAAAAGCAATCCAATCCATTCGAGGAACAAAAAAATGAAAGGTGAAGCTGCTTTCTAGGCTTAGGCTTGGGTCCCTTGTCTTTTAAGAGGGCAAAGTTACGTGGTGAAAGAGCAGGACTCATTTCACATGCAGTGTTTGGCATGCCCCTTTTCATGGTGAGTTGCCATTTTTATTGCTTTGCATGATAGGGGGAGGAGAGTGTTGAGGAGTGCCTCTTCAACTAGATTACTTTACTTAATAAAATTCATTCTAAAACAATACAAGAACTGGTTTCGGGTCGAGAACTACATATATATTAGACCTTACTTGGTCTGGGAGATTTTCTTTTGAAAACAGTATAGGAATTGGTTTCAGCCAAGCACGAAGTGATTTTCTTTTGAAAAATGGTTTGACTAGCCTAGGCCTAATGTACCTCTTCTATCGGGTTATATTCGATCATCATAACTACTACTCACAAAGATTATGCGGTCAAAGAACCAAAGACTCCCAATACTAGATAGTGTCTCAAGAGGAATCATGGTCATCAATGCAGTGGCTTCCACTGGTAAAGTGTGCCACGCACTAAGAGGCTGTTTGGTTGCCTGAAAAGAAAATGCAGTGTAAAGTAAATGCAATGTATAGTAAATGCAGTGCATTCTGAATACTTTGTGCCTGTTTGGTTGTCTGCAAAAAAACGCAGGAGAATTGTTTCCCTTGTTTGGTTAGATATAACCATAGTAAAGTAAAAGCATTTTTTTTAATATTTTATTTTGTCACCTCTAATTTGATCTGAGCTTAACTAATTAATTATGATGACTAAGACTTCATTTGGGACGACTTTCTTATTGTCTCTTAAAACAACTTTTCTGTTTAAAATTTTTAATTTTTACATTTACACTGAAAAATTGCTTTAAGAAGCAATAAAAAAATCATCTCAGACAACATTTAAGTTTTCATTTGGGACAACTTTCAAATTGCTTTCTAAAACATCTTCTTACTACATAAAATTTTATTTAAAAAAATTTTGTACCAAAAAATTACTTTAAGAAGCAGAATATAGAGCCCAAAGGTTACTACAATCAGAAGATAACAATAGAATAATACAACTTAAATCACCCTCAATAATCTTAACAAAAATTTTCATTAGCAGAGAACAAAAGACAGCAAAATATCGTAAAATAATATTATAATTTTCATATGATTACAAGGCACAACCGCTCACAGGATGTCAACATGGACCTTCCTGAAACCATAAATCAAGCAAAATATCCTTAATTATAATTTCAATAGTCCATTAAATCAAGATATTAATTAGAGAAAATTTGCTTGATAATTTCTCTCCAACATTTTAAATTTGCTTTAATCTGATTATCAACATTAAAAATTTGAGTCTAAAATATAAGTTCAAATAATTTTGAAACCCAAAAAATATTTGAATCAAACTTTTTAGGACAAAAATCGAGCAATTCTCACACCTTTAATAGTTCAAGAAATTCTCACACCTTTAATAGTTCACACATATAACTATTTAAACATCCAAATTCATGCAAAATAGGCACAAGGGCATAAATCACACAAACAAGCACATGAGTACACCATACACATAGAAAGTTCAGACAACTCACACATGTTATTACAAAGATTGTAAATGAATGAATATTTATTGCTAATGAATTAAAAAAAAATGAAATTCTTTCACTTTAGATTTAGGGGTGTCACACTGACCAAGCACAAACCCGCATGCATAAAGCGAGAGTTCACATAATAAGAATATATAAGTATTTAAAAACATATGCAACCAATACACATGTTGACCTCGATCACTCAAAACAAACACGCACGTATATAAATAGTTCAAGGAATTCCCACACCTTTAATAAGCACACAATTCAAAAACACATGTACATTCCACATAGACACACCATACATTATATGTCAATTACATCTAACAAATTGAATTCATCCATTAATCAAGCTCAATCATTTAGCAAATCATACTTAAATAACAATGTCAATTTATACTTATTATTTTTGGATTAAGACATTACAAGCATGAGCAAACATCGTTCACACACAAATACACAATTAATACATATAAAATATTTACTTATGATATGCATAAACATACAAAATAAGCATTCAAGAGAGTTACCCTCATGCAAAAAGTTCACACATGCGCACACCACTCACAAACACCCATAGGCATGCACTCACTCTTTCTAACAGTCATACAAAAACCTGCACGCAATGATAGAGTTCATATAAATCACACATACAAGTGTTCAAATAGACATACATACAACACACTTAAATAATCATGCATAGTTCACACATATTCACATGCATTTAAAGATCACACGTACATACATGCATATTGTAAATACTAAAATATCTCTAATCGTGTATAATACTAACATTGTACGTAATAAATTCTACCATTTTTACCCTAGGGTAGCTCACTTTGGCAGTGAATTGAGGTTGGCATGGCAATGGAATCACATATATCTAAACACAGCATATGCACAAGTATGCAATTCGAACACAAACAAATGTGTATGACATTCACACACCCACCAAACACAAGCACCCATGTGATTTCCCTTATGCATGCCAACCGAACATTAACCCACATGCATAAATAGAGTTCACATATATCACACATATAACTATTTAAACATCCAAATTCATACAAAATATGCACAGGGTCACATAAACATGGATATGAGTACACCATACACACATAAAGTTCAGACAACTCACACATGCTATTACAAAAATTGTAAAAGAATGAATATTGGTTGCTAATGAATTGGAACAAAAAAATTAAATTCTTTCAATTTAGATTTTGGGGTGTTACACTAACCAAGCACAAACCCGCATGCATAAAGTGAGACTTCACATAATAAGAATATATAAATATTTAAAAACATATGCAACCAATACACACGCTGACCTTCATCACACAAAACACACACGTAAATAGATCGCACATACATAAATAGTTCAAGCAATTCTCACACCTTTAATAAGCACACACAATTCAAAACCACATGCACATTCCACATAGAACATCATACAATCATACATCAATTACACCTAACAAATTGAATTTATCCATTAATCAAGCTCAATCATTTATTAAATCATACTTAAATAACAATGTTAAATTATACTAAATATTTTTACATAAAAACATCACAAGCAAGAGCACACATCGTTCACACACAAATACACAATTAATACATATAAAACATTTACTTATGAAATGCATAAACATACAAAATAAGCATTCAAGAGAGTTATCCTCATGCAAAAAGTTCACACATGCGCACACCACTCACAAACACCTATAGGCATGCACTCACACTTGCTAGAAGCCATACAAAAACCTGCAAGGCAAGATAGAGTTCATATAGTTCGCACATACAAGTGTTCAAACAGACATACATACAACAAACTTAAATAACCAGGCATAGTTTATATATATTCACAAGCATTTAAAGATCACACGAACATACATGCACATTGTAAACAATAAAATATCTCTAATCATGTATAATACTAACATTGTACATTATAAATTCACCTATTTTAACCCTAGGGTAGCACGCTTTGGCAATGAAGAGGGGTAGGCGTTGCAATGGACTCACATATATATCTAAACACGACATATGCACAAACATGCAATTCATACACAACAAATGTGTATGACATTCACACACCCACCAAACGCAAGCACCCATGTGATTACCCTTATGCTTACCAACCGAACATTAACCCACATGAATAAATAGAGTTCATATAGTTCACATGTAAATATTTAAACACCCAAATTCATACAAAATATGCACAAGGGCATAAATCACACAAACATGCACATGAGTACACCATACACACATAAAATTCAGACAAATCACACATGCTAGTAAAAAGATTGTAAATGAATGAAAATTAATTGCTAATGATTTGGAAAAAAAATGAAATTAATTCACTTTAGATTATGTGGTGCCACACTAACCAAGTACAAACCCGCATGCATAAAACGAGAGTTCACATAATAAGAATATATAAGTATTTAAAAACATATGAAACCAATACACACACTGATCTTGATCAATCAAAACACACACATATATATACCGCACATACAAAAATAGTTCAAGGAATTCCCGCACCTTTAATATGCACACAATTCAAAAATACATGCACATTCCACATAGACACACCATACATTCATACGTTAATTACACCTAACAAATTGAATTTATCCATTAATCAAACTCGATCATTTATTAAATCATACTTAAATACCAATGTCAATTTATACTTTTTTTTTGCATTAAGACATCACAAGCATGAGCACACATCGTTCACACACAAATACACAATTAATACATATAAACATTTACTTATAATATGCATAAACATACAAAATAAGCATCCAAGAGAGTTACCCTCATGCAAATAGTTCACACATGCGCACACCACTCACAAGCACACATAGGCACGCACTCACACTTGCTAGCATCCATACAAAAATATGCATGCCAAAATAGAGGTCATATAGATCCCACATACAATGGTTCAAACAGACATACATACAACACTTAAATAATCATGCATAGTTCAAAAAATATTCACATGCATTTAAAGATCACACGTACATACATACACATTGTAAACACTAAAATATCTCTTATCATGTATAATACTAACATTTTACGTCATAAATTCTCCCATTTTTGCCCTATGGAAGCATGCTTTGGCAATGAAATGGGGTTGGCATGGCGATGGACTAACATATATATCTAAACACAGCATATGCACAAGCATGCAATTCAAACACAAACAAACGTGTATGACAATCACAAATCCACCAAACACAAGCACCCATGTGATTACCCTTATGCTTACCAGCCGAGCACTAACCTACATGCAAAAATAGAGTTCACAAAGTTCACACATATAACGATTTAAACACCCAAATTCATACAAAATATGCACAATGGCATAAATCACTCAAACATGAACATGAGTACAAAATATACACAGAAAATTCAGATAACTCACAGACAAGCACACAAAAAAGGATTTAGAGAATTTAGACACTCTCAATTCAAACACATATCGACACAAATTGAAATTGCACATATGCACACGAACACACTCATATCTTAATGACACCCAATTAAAAGGAATTTTTCATTAATCATGCACAATTAGTTTATTACTTATACTTATTTGACTCAATCAATGAGAATTGTATTGATTATTCATTACAGTAATGCATTTCTAGTCAAAACACATAACAAACATAAGAAAAACACTAACACAATAACTCAACAACTAAATACTTTTCGGGTCAACACATACCATATGATTCACAAATGAATGCACTATTCATTCACATGCATAAACAATGTTGAAACACAAATAAGAATGTATGAAGCCCAAATTCGCACACACATCTATACATGCACGTACAACAAAGCACTCATGCGAACAAACTCGTGCCCACCAGCCATGCATAAGATTTCACATAGTTCTCACATACAAAGAGTATAAACACATGCAAAAAGACATGAATCACAATAACCAAACATTAATACAACACACTAACACAGAGAGTTCACACAATTCACAAACAAGCACACAAATAGAGTTTACACATTTAAACAAGCATGCACACTTCAAACACACATGCACAAATATGTCAAAAACACCTATCAAAATTTATTTATCATTTAATCAAGCTTAATTGGTGTGTTAATCATACCTAATTAGCACTATTATTGTCAAGCTCCAGGATCTATATTTGAAGAATTACATTTTTCTTCCATTTTAACAAATTTAATTAGAGCTTATTAATGAATATCGGAAAAAAAATATGATTACATTTTTGTCAAATCCGAAATCTCATATCATAGGATCCTTACCCTTTCCTTAAAACATATAAAATCACGTAATGAGCACATAGCTCGGCAAGAAACAGAAATCTTATAACGGAAATTAATGCAAGATAAAAGAGAATAATATTCTATAAATCATCTAAGAAAATATATACATAAATGTCTATATTGATTATTTGTATCAATTTATCATTCTATACCTCATCACATCTCAATCTATTATAATATCAATCACAATATCATTAACAATTAACAGTACTAATGCTAGTAACAACATTAATATCATGATCAATAATGTTAAATAGTGTTAGTGATAGAAAATAATATTAGTGACAGTCAGAACATCAGTACAGTGTTTGTAGTAGTTTTGTTATCAGTATTCAGATATTTAATGAGTGTATTTTAAGGGATTAATAAAAAATTACAAAATGCAATAACAAACAAAACAATAAATACAATTCACATATATACGCACAACAATTTTTGTTCAAACTAAAATTAATTTATACTACTCTCATTTAATTATTCTTATCCTAAGTACATATAAAGTTCACACAGTCATGCAAAATATACAAATACAAACAAGCACAAACAATCATGCAAAATAAAGAAATTTAATATTTTATTCTTAAATTATAGGACAAATTAAAATAAAAATTTAACTTACGACATAATATATTTCATAAAATATTAATACTATTTATTCTAGTTTTATGAAAAGGATAGAGGGTTATGTCAATGTAATCTTTTATCACGTGGATTTTATAATAGTACAATTACTTTTTCTAAATGCACATAAAGTTTACAAACTAATGTAAAGCATACAAATGCATATAACCTAAGAAAATTAATTATTTAAACACCAAACATAAAAAATTTTTACGGGTTTATATTTATGAAGCTAAGAAAATAACTTTAATTATTTTTTAATGATATCTTTGAAAGATAATTTTTTCAATAAATAAAAATATATATAATGTTATTTAAACTCAAGCAAGTACATACAATTTACATATAAATGTACACACACAAAAGCACATGCACTCATGCAAGATGAAGTTAATTTATAATACCCTTCTAGAATTATTTTTATCTTAAATGCACATAAAGTTCAAACACCCATGCAAAACATACACATGCATACAACCATACACTAGTACAAAATAGAAAAATTTTATATTTTGCTCTTAAATTTTATGACAATTTTAAAAAATACAATTCATCTAAGTAATGAACTTCATAAAAAATTAATAATAGTTTTTGTTTAACTTTTATGAATATTCTAAAGGGTTATCTTATTATAATATTGTATCACATTGATTTTATACTAGTCTCCTACAATTACTCTTATTATAAATACACATAAAATTTACACACTCATGCAAAGCATAACAAATTATTCACAAGCATACAAACTCATACAAAATAAAATAATAATACTTAACTCTTAAAATTATTCACAAGCATACAAACTCATACACTATAAAATATAATTAATTTTATATTTCACTCTTAATGCTATGCGAATTAAAAAATAACATTTTGTCTTACTAAGTAATTGAATTCATAAAAGATTAATAGTAATTATTCAAGATTTTACAAATATTCAAAAAGGCTTTGTCATAATGATCTTTTGTTAAATAGTTTATTTGTACTAAATAAAATAAGATAGAGTTAATGACAAATTAATCTCTTA
Source organism: Dendrobium catenatum (assembly GCF_001605985.2). NCBI lineage: Eukaryota > Viridiplantae > Streptophyta > Magnoliopsida > Asparagales > Orchidaceae > Dendrobium > Dendrobium catenatum. The sequence continues at coordinate 1,012,121 of NW_021319908.1, read as the reverse complement.
TAATAATTCTTATCCTAAATGCACATATAGTTCACACTCATGCAAAAAATACACATGCACATCAACTAAGAAATTCATTTATTTAAACATTGATCAAAAAAAATTTTAAAGGGTTTTATATCTATGAAGCATAAAAAACAACTACAATTATTTTTTTAGGTACCTTTGAGTATATTGTTTACGATAAATAAAATATTATATAATATAATTCGTACCCAAGCAAACGCAAACGATTTATATACACAAGCACACAAGCACAGTCACTCATGCAAGATGAAGTTAATTTTATATTACTCTCTAAAATCATTTTTATCCTAGATTCACATAAAGTTCATACACTTATGCAAAGTATACACATGCACACAAACTCTTACAATATAAAGAAATTCTGCATTTTGCTCTTTAATTTTATAAAATTAAAAGAACAAAAATTTGTGCTACTAAGTAAAGAAATTCTAAAATATAAATAGCATCTAATCAAGATTTTATAAAAATTTCAAAGGGCTTAGTTAAGATGATTGTTACTATGTGGATTTTATACGACTCTCATACAATTCCATAATCGATACAAGTCATTCAAAAATAGTTCTAGCAATCAACTGCTATATTTGTTGGTCAAGTATTTCCCACAATATGCCTTAGATATTTATCAAATAGACTTGGGGCATGTTTAGCAAAAAGTAAGATTTAACTTTAGAATGATTTACTAAATCATGTAAATTCAAATTTAGTAAATCCAGACATGTTAAGTCATGAAAATTGTTAGGCGTCTAGGGTTTGCTTTTCATTTTCTGCATTTCGTCATTAATGCTCAATTTTGTTGCTTCGCATGAGGTAGAGTTTTGCACGAGCCGCTTTTTCAACTTTTTCATTGTTATTTGACTTCACTTATTCAACATAGTTCCCTTCCTGACATTTTGATCAAAAGCAATGATGGGAGCTCGCTCTCTATGAAGGTAACCATCTTTCTCTCTTTCATGCACTTATTCGACCAAATCCCATAAATCCGCTAAATTTCAAAATTTACTAATATGGGATTTAGGGGTTGTTTGGCAACAAGTGGGATTTAACTTTAGTAGAACTTAGTAAATCCTTTAAATTCAGATTTAGTAAATCCTGATGGTGTTAAATATTGAATCTTGTTTTGTATTCCAAATGATAAATCCTGATAAATTGTTTGGTAACATATTTCAAGATTTATGACAGTTAGGGTTTTAAATTCAAGATCATTACATGAAACATAACAAAATCAACTTGAGTTCAAACAATATTATCAAAAATTCAATAGAGTAAATGACAAACTAATATTGACCAAAAGATGGTTGAACTATTAAATAAGAGCAAGCTTCAATTTTCCACCTGAATGTGGAGATAAATTTTGTCATTGCGATCAATTTCTTTAACTTGCAATCTGAAATAAAGAAATGAACAAATTATTATAAAATATAATGTAGTTAAAAATATACAACGCAAACTAAACTCTTACCATAGCATTCCATAAATCAATGGTGATATTAAGTCTTATAGCTTTACCTTAAATTCTTTCTATGATTATCACATGTAAATTGGGATCCTCATAAAAAATATCAACTTTGCCATCTCGAGCATCATTAAGCATTTTCGTCTGTGACATATTGAAGTAGAGATCATATTTGTGGTATCAACCAATGAAGTTGTGCAGAACGGCACATGCTATGACTATATTTGCTTGAACACTCAGTGGAAACTATCGCATGGGCTTCATAGCTTGAAAACATTCTTTCCAAATTTGAAAAGTTCACTTTGTCATGTTGTATAGTTGTGCGTGTAAGTGATTGAACAACGTATTGCCTAGATGTACACCCACAAATTAAATTAGACAATAAGACATGACTTATTATGAAAATAATTAACTTACCAATCTAAGACCTACGACGACATAAGCATGATTATTTGCTTAGCTGAGTACCTCTACTTGTCAATTTCTCTAAACACATTAACCGAGCAATATTATGATAGTCGCATTATTTAAGAATTAAATGTATAAATCGAGCAATGTATAATTAAAAAGCCAAAAATTAAGAAAACACACACATGCGTACATAACGAAAAAATGAAAAAATTCGCACAAAAATCAATCTTCTATCTACACCATACGGGATTCATTACAGAAAAAAAGGACGAAAACAGGCATACGATGTATGCAGGCTATCCAAAGCAGAAAAAAGTTACTTGTGTGTCGAGAGCAACCAGTTCACGAGTGCGAACAAAGACATACCAGCACACCGGAGAGGAAGATGACTTAAAGAGGATGAGGCGGCGGGCTGGAGCGATGCCTACATTCGTTTTGGCAAATAAGGGCGAACGCAAAGCTTCATGACACAGGCGTCGCGGGTAACACTTCTGTGAACTATAAATAACACAATCCACTAAACCGAGGGATTTAGTTAATCCCATATTTATGACGTAAATCCTTACATTCGGGATTTACCGATCGTCGGGATTTAACGCGCACACAAAAATCGTTTGGCAGGATTTAGCAAAAATCCTGCTTAAATCCAGCTATAAATGCGATACCAAACAACCCTTTATAGTCCAAAGGGGGAGACAGACGATTTATTCCACCGTGAGATTTAGCAGGCACTCAAATCTCATTTGGCAATATTTTGCTTAAATCCAGCTTAAATCCTGTTAAATCCTTTTGCCAAACAACCCCTTAGTATTCTTAGCAATAATTCTACTTATTTAATGTCATTGAAACACTAACAGGTGATTCACTATACTCATGTCAAAGAAAGTACGGCCCATTGATTAGAAATCATGAATCTCATTTATCCCTTTGTAATAAATCACAGCATACTACTAAATCAACCAACTATTTCAAATATTACATCAAACTCTTACATATGCAACATGATTAATGTATCCAAATCCGGTGAAGAAAACCAAAGTTTGGTTGATCTGGATTGTTTCAAAAGCATTCTGACTGTACTTAAAAGAGAGTCACATATAGGAGAAGGGAGAAAAAGTAGAAAGAAATAACTTAGGAAAGTGACATTAGGGTCGGCTGATGGAGAAAGCAGAAAGGAGAATTACGGACTAGAAATATAAAATAAGAACGTTAATGACACCGTTCAACCGGAGAGGGATGAGCACACCCTGGCCAGTGGCTAGCAACCGTCTGCTCCTCCACGCTACAGGAGCAAGATTTCTAGCTTGGGTCCACCAACAGAACCACACAGGATGCAGAATTAAGCTGAAACATAAATCCAATCTTATTCTCTGCCAGTTTAATGAATAAATCTAACTATAGTTTCATCATCAGCACAAAACGAAAGGGAAAAGTTAGCCCAGGCAATTCCACTAGCAGTAGACTAACGCATTAAAACTAAGGATGCAATTCCTTGCGTGATACCGTATCAACTCCAGCGTCATTTAGCAGCTCCGGCTGCAGGTTAGACTAATTTCACTTCTGAATGTTTTATGTTATAATATCAGGGTGTGCAAATGTCTAAGTGTTACGCGAGGTTTTGTCGTGTTGGAGGATTTACACAAATTTTAAAACATTCTAACCCTTCCAGATACCAGTAGATGCATAATATAAACGAGAATCATGAAGGTGACTAGCCACAGCCTCCAAGCAAGAGAGAGGTGAGAGAAATAGAGAGAGAGAGACTTCTACCTTCTTCCTCATCAAGTGCCGATCTCGTGTGCGAGGTGAGTCTTCCGTATCGTATAGATGACAATTTCGTGAGCCGGGAGTCTTTGGCAAGAACAACGGATCTCGTGAGTGGGTTTTTCGCATGGAGGGCAAATATCGTGAGCCGGTTGAGACATGGAAGCCAAAGCGCAGTGGGGAGATGGGAGGAAGGAAGAAGCCATGAGAGTCTTCCGTATAGTATCGAGAACCGATCTCGTAAACTGGTCTTCGACAATGAGAGCCGATTTTGTGAGCAGATTGAGTTCCGCGTTGAAGGCCAATATCCTGACCTTAAGAGATGGAAGCCAAAGGGCAAAGGGGAGACAGGAGGAAGGAAGAGGAAATAACTTACAAAGCGAGATAAGGGTGTATTTATAGAGAATGTCGAGGGAAGTAACGGACTAAAAAATAAATTAGGAAAGTTGAGATTGGAATTCATTCTTTTAAATTTATGAATTTCAATTCCGGATGAATTATCATAGCGTGTAAAATTGTAAGATATCGCGATATTAATTAATTTCAATTACTAAGTTAATTTAAATTATTATTCAAAGTTAATTTTAAAATTAAAAAATATATAGTTTTATCTATTTAAATGAATCATACAGTTTTCATTTATAGTATGTATTTTATATTTTTACATATAATTCTTTGACTTATAAAAAAAGACTTTAACATGTTTTATTTTAAAAATACAAATTAAATTTAAAAAAAAAATTCATTTATTTTATCAATTAATATAACATTTTTAATTTAATTTTTAGAATTAAATTCATTAAATATGCATACCTATCAAAGCCCATTTATTAACTAAACTAATATTTATTTTACATGTCAGTATCATAACATCTACAAGAAATATAACTATAATTTTTTTTAATATTATATATATAATGTATATATTAGAAAATATTAGAAATGACATTTCTTCATTAGATCTAGATTTTTAATGGGACACATGCATTGTTTGGCATGCCCCTTTCATGGTGAGTTGTCATTTTTTATTGCTTTCCATGATAGCGGGACGAGAGTGGTGAGGGCCTCTTCAACTAGATTACTTATTGAAATTCGTTCTAAAACATTACAAGAATTGGTTTCAGGTCAAGAATTACATATATATTAGACCTTCTTACTTGGTCTGGGAGATTTTCTTTTGAAAACAGTACAGGAACTGGTTTCAATCAGGCACGAAGTGATTTTTTTTTTTGGTGTTATGTTCGACACTGCGCATATTTACACTAGCTG
>NW_021319908.1:992289-1007097 GCF_001605985.2 Dendrobium catenatum | reverse complement strand
GGGAGAAAGTTACCCTCACAGAGAGCGAGCTCCCTCGCGGCTTCCGATCAAAATGTCCCAACCTCCGATCCGACTGGAAAGGAAGTCGTCGGACGAGCGTGGCCGAGCGGCAACGAAAGGGCCGAAGAGGCGATCGAAAGGGAGGAAGTTGACTTTACAGTCGACGAACTCCTGTTGTTGCTTCCGCACAAAATGTCGTAACTTCCGTCCGACAGGGAGGGGACGAATCGAAGGAGCGAAGCCGAGCGACCACAAGGAGCCGGAGAAGCAATGCGAGCCCCCTTTCTTGCTTCCGATCGAAATGTCGTTCCTTCCGATCTCACAGAGAAAAGAGAGCGAGAGAGCTGGATTGCGGGAGAATGAGCAGAGAGTGCGGAGCTCATGCGTGCGGGAAGAAGAGAAGAGAGATAGGGAGAGAGTGAGCGTGAGAAGAAGTAACCCCCGAAGGCTTCATCCGAGCGGCTTTTAAAGGCCTCAGATAGCAACGATTGAGGCTGGATACGGGATCTGCGGCTGTTTTGACGCGAACGGCGCCGAATCAGTGCGATTTCGGCAAGGTATCGCGGGTGGATTCGAGGATCCAACGGACAAGGTATGATTTTTTAGTCTCTTTTTTTGTTCCCTTTGGATTTAGTATACAGGTCAACATAGACATAAAGGTTTCCATCAGCATGAGCAACAACAAAAATGCCATCGCCATCTGGTACCCAAAGCAAGACAAGTGCATCGACTGCAGACAGTAAAATTTATCCACAGGACAATTAGAAAAATAATGTGGCGCTCAATATGAATGCCATATTAACAAAAGATGTTGAGCAATAATACAAAACAAATGAATGCAAATATTTACTTTCCACCTCCCATTCATGTGAACACACTACACACGGTATCACAGCTAGTAATGTTTTAAATAAAATATAGCGCAAGGGTCATTAAAACAATGCAAAATGTGAAAAATTCGCTTAAACTTTCATCCAAACTACCATGATTTAGTGAAGCATGATGAAGGCCTTTCACAACTCCATGCAGTATTAGCCCAACATTAAATTTCAGGTACAATTGTCACTCAACAACAGAAGCGATTGTGTTGCACCTAAATCTATATCAATCAAGAAACTATAAAACTATAATTAGTTAAACATCAATTTTCACAATCTCTAGCTAGTCCCTTGCACAGCAATAATAGCAATTCTAGAACCCGAATTTCCATTTAGTTTTATTTGGTAGATTTTAGCTCTTCCCTGTCAAGCAATCCTATTATAGTGAATAATTTAACTTCCAATCAAGTTGACAATCCAAACAAGTCAACTTGATTACTGCAAGAAAAGAGCTTTCTCAGTCAAAATTTTTCAGTCTACCCTCAGCTATATATTACTTCATCTAGTGATTTAATGAAGGAAATGCATGCCTGCTATTGATTGTGCCATCTTTATTGTAATGTTGAGCTCCCACGAGCTTCTTACCAAGATCCTGTAGTTGTTGCCTTAACGACACTGAGTAGACTTGAATTGCATACAAACATTGTAAACATTTTAACAAAATTTCAGTTATTTTAAATTAATATAAAAATGTAAAATAAAAAAATAAAAAATGGGCAACCATATATTGAAAACATGGTATCTGAACTCACTGTCTCCAGACTGAAACCCAACAAGCATGTCATGCCCATCCTTCGCTTCAGAATCAAATGAATGGCATAGAGGGTTGGAGCTGCTGAAATGAATGGCCTTGATCGGATCCTAAAAACTCATCAAGTAGAAGATGGTATCACAGAGAATCTAGCAAACAAAGTGCATAAATTAAATTGAGAAATATATATATATATATATATAAACCTTGTCTGAAGAATTGAGATCACTGATGAATAATGTGTCACCAGCATTAGAGATTAAGTAAGCCACTTTGCCATCATAATTGAAAGCTATAGAAGAACTGCTCGATCCTGCTCCTAAAGCCCCTCCGAACTTGCTAGTGCCAGATGCTACCTTGCTCCCACCGTTTGCGCCACCATAAGAGAATGTCTTGCTCCCATTAACACCAACAAAAAGCCGCGCCGCTGCCGATTTCACCACACTGCTGGAGCTCGGTGTCGAAGGCATGCTTAACCCCTGGGAAGCTGACTTCTCGTTGAGATATGCGATGATCAACTATAAAAGCCATATTCAAAATCAGAACCTTCAAGATTACTAATAAGAGCACAAAATCATAGCCCTATCGCACCTGAGACACGGATTTTCCATGAGAGTAATGAAGAAGGCCAGCAGGGTGAGTTTTCTCGTACTGAAGCTTGTATATAACCTATGGATACTTGAAGTAAGTCTTGAGCGCCCGGCCAGTGAACATCTTAATCACTGTGCAACCCAGCGATCAAACATCGGCAGACATCCCCTGCTCCTCCCCCGCGGCCTCCGACGTACCTCCGGCACATTTTGCGAAACCATCGCGCGTGAGGCTGGTTCGCATTATTTTGTGAGAGAATTTCTAATCCACTCAATTTGAGCGGGTTTCGATGTCACGCGAACTGACTCATGTAATACACCGTTGATGCTTCGAAAGATTTCCATATGTTCCGCTCAAAATCAATCAAACAACCTAATTTAAGATATGCGCGTAATTACATTACTTTACCCTCCTAATTCTGCATACCAAATAGCCCCTAAGTGTCATGCGAGGTTTTGTCGTGTTGGAGATTTGCACAAATACTAAAACATTCTAACCCTTCCAGATACTAGTAGATGCATAATATAAATGAGAATTAAATTAATATAACATTTTTAATTTAATTTTTAGAATTAAATTCATTAAATATGCATACCTATCAAAGCCCATTTATTAACTAAACTAATATTTATTTTACATGTCAGTATCATAACATCTACAAGAAATATAACTATAATTTTTTTTAATATTATATATATAATGTATATATTAGAAAATATTAGAAATGACATTTCTTCATTAGATCTAGATTTTTAACGGGACGCAATGGAGAGATAGGATTCATGTAGCCAACCCCACAAAGTGGGATAAAGGCTTACCTGATGTGATAAACGCATACTAAAATATTTTTTTCTCAGGGTATCCATCAAGCCTCTAAGTGACTGTTAGGTGAGCTTGATACCTCCTCGTTTACATATTTGGTGGAAACATATCTAAGAACAGAAGGGTCATGATGACACAATTTAGATTTGTAAGGCTATAGATTCCTATAAAGAAGTGGTCGTTGCTGCTTCTCGAAAAACATTGCCATAGGAGAAAGTCATGGTTGCAGCAATTTGCAATAGAAATTACAAAAATGAAGGTTAATTGACCAAAACAAGAAAGAATCAACAGCAAGATGATTCACGACAAAAAAGGAACAACAGCAGGAAGTATTACTACTAAAACCAAAGAAGGAAGAAAGCCGATGAATCCTGCAAGAAATGTTGCAGTTGCTAGAAGAGTTGCATTTTCATACAGGATGCAGCAACAATGAAGAGAATATACAAACAATACTGAATTTTTTTGCCTAGAAAGGACACCTTCAACAACGAAGACTACGGAAAATGCACTAGAATACATGCAGTAAAGCTCTAATACAATCTGGAGAACACGAGTATGAAAGAATTTCCTTGAAGCATTTGATTCAAGGCATATATAGACTGACCCAGAAAGAAAATGATGAAGCTAGTCTATACTTAAAAAAAAAAATACCAGCAACCATAAAAACATCAAAATGTTTTAAATTTAGAGCTTCCTAATGAGCTTGCTAAACCCAAATAGGTACGAAATTTTATTCACTGGTATGAATCAACAAGATCTTCATTTCCTTGGCATGCATTCATAGGATCATGATTTCCTTTCTTGTTGGATCCTTCTTTCCTTGTGACATGAATGTCGGTTCCAATACATACAAAACCAATCACAAATTAGATAGATAAAATAACACAAACAAAAGCTGCCAAAGAAGATTCATGTCTAATGGCAATATAAGGAGAAAACATCTGACAAAAAATTTTCAGCAATGTTTGCCCCGCATTCTAGAAATTGGCATCCAACTAACATACAATTTTGAGAAAAAAAATATTAACTCTCATTAAGTACTAATTTGGATGTATGCATGCCAAAGCATCTTTAGTTATAACCACAAAAGATCAAAAAAATCACATCCAAAAATTCTTGAAATCACTAAAGAGCACAAAACAAAAGGCATGTTTTCATGGACCAAGATATTCTACCATGCTCAAAATCGCATGCCAACAAATTCACGCCCCTACTACAATGTCAGAATTTGGATGTATAATAAATTTGTTAGGGAACAAGTGTAGAAACACCAAAATAGTGGCTCAAATTGGGAATTTCAGCATGAACGAGCAGAAATTTGGAGAAATTCAATGGCAAATCAATACAGAAACTTAATAATTGATAAAAAGTGAAAGAAAACAAGCAAGATACAATGGATCATCAATTTGAAAGGAAGATCCGGCTCTCCCAATCTCTAACCAGTGGCTAGAACCCAAGCAAACCTACAGAACTCCTAAATTCAGCAAAAACATACATAACCCAAACCCTTTCCCTCCTAAGATAATACAAATAAAAGCATAATTACTAAACAACGCTTCCAAGAATAAATCCCCGCCTAAAGACTTTAATTGGAAATGAGTATCCAAATATATTGACAAGCAAGATGTCAAAATATAACATATTTGGTTAAAAAGTCGTGGATAAGAGTGTAAACATAAGCATGCAACACTATTTTGACAGAGATCCTTTACAGTAAGAGCTGACTTGCAACTTCAGACCAATCTTTAAGCCCATTTGTAAAATATTAGAAGTTGCAAGTGGACCTCATTAGCATGGACCCGGACTAATAGAAACAATTGAAACATTATTTGCGTGAAATTGCTGCAGTAATCCGATGTTGTAACATGTTCAAATAAAACAATGAAAAAAAATCATAGATGTGAGAATGTGGTACCATGGTTGAATATATATTCACAGCGCATGTTAGAGAATTAAAGATTTAAAAGCAGCTATAGTACAACAATGAAATTATCTCAGAGAAAAAAGAATCCAGTTAAATTACTAAAAAGGAACAGATCAACGTGCAATGACAACTCAAACATAAGCGACAATACACTAAACAGGGAGTAGGGAATTGATTTTGAAACCATAGATGGCATGTAGATGGGTTAATTTACAGCAGTGTTAACTTTATTCGCCTAACCAAGAATAGTAGAAAAACTACAAATTATGCTTTCAAACTGAAGTGTGCTGCGTTAATGCCATAAAGGATATAAAACTTCACACAAAATAAACACCTATTTTGAAAGAATAGTAGCTATCTCAATGGAAAGAAAAAATTCCTAAGAAGGAATAGTTAAATTTAGATTGGTGGGAAGCTTTTTAGTAAAAATACAACAATCAAAGCAACTCTGGCGACAAAACCAAGTTAGTTATAATAATTAGAAGTACTTATTGTCAATATGATTCTAGCATACATTAGCCGTTAAGACATAGCAGTCATGTACCTGACTTATGAAGTTTACTCCCACGAACCTGAAGCAACAGAAATAAAGGAGAATCAACGGGACTGCTAGAAGTATACAATAATAGATTTGACAGGAATATGACATGTGAGAGCAAAGCTTTGGTAGAAACCTATCAATGATTTCGGGCAAAATAGACAAAAATAAAGCTACAAACATACGAGGAATGACTGGTATTTATAAAACTTGTAGAAATAATGGTTTCTCAAACAATGTAAGGCACCAGAAAATTGTAAATGATGGTAAGGATTACTCTTTTCGTATACAATTTGTGTCATAAAATAAAAATTTTAGGAGGCAAAAACGGGGTAATGTGCGGTCACTCTCTTATTCCTCAATTTCCTTTTTAAAATAAAAGGAGACTATTTATGAATGTGATTTTCGTCTTCATCATTGTTGTAAAAGCCCAAATAAATATTTAAAGAGTTAAGAATAATATTAATAATTGATTGACTTTTTTTATGAATGCTTTTTAGATTTAATCAAAATGTTGTTGTTAGGAGGTCTCATGCATTGAATGACAAAAGTAGAGAATTGCATTAGGTAACCGGCATCCAGTGTAAGAGTTGAACAATCATAACATGAATCATTTAATATATTGTGTTAATACTATTGTGTTTCATGTAAGAGTTGCACTGCATGGCTTTAATACAACAAAAAATGTGCAAGGGCTACTGCACCGGAGCCCATGTGCAGTGTTAAATAAGCAAGGATTCGCATATTATAAATGAATGTGGGCAAAGAAGCTAATCCTTGAAACTAGAATTATAATACAACTTGAATATAGGTTTCGTTATGAGGAAATTAATGAAATTAATAGATATTCCGATTCATATGAAGATAAATAATCTATGTATTTAAGAAACTATGGTATTCATGTAAGAACTGGTCTAGTCTGGACAGTTCAATTGAATAGTCCCACTTATTTTAATGCGAGAGCGGAGCAGGAGCAGAACCGCGGGGCAGGCGGATTGCACGCAGGCACAAACAGAGTTGGAAGGTTCAGATTTCGTTTTCTAGCGAGGAATCACGTACGGGATTGAAAATAAATGACTCCCCACGAAAAATAACTCCCTCCTCTACGTTCATTATCGCTAAAGAAGAAAAAAAATCCAGAGAAGTGACAGTGAACCAGAGGAAGAAGAAAAAAGAAAGTTTCTAAAGGTTTGTAAAGTGCAAATCATTCCTTGATATTTTATCTGAGCGGCAAGGAGTGTCTTCTATAAAAGTAAAGGAAAATATGTTGAAGGAGAAAGAGGAAAAATTTTGAATTTGAAATTTCTTCTTAAAGAAGAGCAAGTGATTTAGTTTGATGTTATACACTTCATTTTTCTCATTTCTCTAATTGAAAAAATATGAATAAATACAAATTAATTTTCAATATGAAGAAATTTAGTAAGGTGAAAGTTTTATCTCAATCAGATGGTGAAAGAAGAAATTAGTGAGGTAATTATTTTGATTTAATAAAAATTTTAGGGATGATTTAAAGCTATTTAATATTATGTTAATGAGGTTCAATTAGGTAAAGGTTCTCTTTGGAAATGGTTGAAGAAAATTTAATTTTTCTTTTTGATGATATTTGAGACATCCAAATTAGATTTTAATATTAATTAAAATATTATGTTGTATTATTAACAGTGGAAGATTTTCATACTAAAAGGATATTGGAAATCTATACCAGGCTTGAGAATGGAAGGAAATTGAAGCACGAAATTGACCAAGTGGGTAATTACAAATGTTTTATATTAACTGCAATCGTTTATTTCAATTATTGCATGTCATAATATTACGTTGACTGAATGTTTAAGATATGAAAAAAAATAATTGAAAAGCATAAGCGGATGATTATTTTAGTCATGATAAAGTTATTGTCTCTATTTATCTGTATTGTTGAAGGTTATATCATGTTCAAATAATTATTTTAGCAAAATAGTTAATATACATTAAACTTGAGAATGATTGAATAACTGAAGCTCATAGTATAATAAATATACAAGTGAAAAACATATTTATAGATTTATATAACAAATAAATGCTAATATGAAATAAAAAGTAAATTAAAAAGAAAATGCCCAAATTACAGGAGTTCACCCCCTATGTACCTTCATTGGTACAACTTTGAGATTGTGCTCCTGTACTAAATGAAAAAGGGAGAAGGAATAAATGAGAAAATGAAAAATAGATGAATATTTATTAAAAATAAATATGTTATATGACAGATATATATATATATATACCAAAAATCTTGATCAATATCACGCTACCGGATCTTTATCCTCGAAATGAAATAAACCAGCAAAAGCCAAGTAGATTATTAAACCTACACCGAATCCAATGCAAAAAAAGTAAAAATAATATGTATGTAATCATTCAAATCATATCAGTACAACATATCTATCATCAATTCATGTAAACTAAAATATATCAATATGAACAGTGGAATAACAAAGTATAATAATGTGATGGATTAGTGATCATTGACTCAATAATATTATGCGGTATTATGAAAAGTGTTATAGGAAAACTATTATATGCATAAATAAATTAATGAAATTTGTATCATAGGTCTATCAATTATCAGGGCACGTCAACATCACAAGTGTCCTATTATGTTGAAGTTTATCAATATCTATGCCTACACATGCCAAATCATGTTAGTACAAATATATCATGAATATATTATATATGTAGTACATATCAATATCATGTATATTATGTATATTTATTTGTATCAGTGACATTGCATATCATGTTCATGGACAATAATGGCTTATCCATATTTATGTTATATTTAATCATATGGAATTATGTCATGCGTGCATGTAATACCATACTTATATTAAGAGTAAAAGCTCAAAATAATCCGTAAATTACTGATAAATGTCTAATTTAATCTCAGAGTTTCACATTGACCCAATTTAGTCCCTCAACTACTAAAGTTGAGCTAATTTAGTCTCAAAGTTTAAAATAGAAGTTAAAGTTAACTCCAAAGTTAAATATAAATGATATTTTTGGTATAACAATTGGATATAAGATTACATCGATTATATTGCTCACGAAGTATCCATCTCAAGACGTTGAAGCTCATCGTGATCGCACGCAGTCACTCACAGCAATAGGAGTCTGGATGTTGAAGCGTGTCATCTCGCTCACAGAGTGTCTTGCTCGCGATGAGTTGTTTGTCTCGTAGCTGCAAGCAATTTGAAGCATGTTCTAGTGCATCTTTCGCCTTGTTCGCAACTTCTCCCATGCACAATTTGATCTCTAGGGCTTATAGTGGAAAGGCCAGAGAGCAGATAACAAGTAATTTTACCTAAATGCCCACAAAGAAATGAAACTTTCCAGATTTTCCATTAATTTAATAATTGAAGGATCAAATTGAAGCATTACAAAATTCTTGAACTAATTTGAGCATTTATCAATAGTCGAAGATTATGTTGAACTTTTACATCTTATATTAATGCAAATCAAGACATTTATCTAATCATATGTTTTTTTTTATATCTTATCATTCCTTATCACATCATGTTACAATTATTATCACAATAAGGTGGATTATTATAAGAGTCATCACTCAGTGCAAGTGAAACATTTTAATCCAAGTAGACACTACCATAGCTAAGCTAACAATTATTTTAAATTTTTTATATAACATGTATGATAGTTAAGTTAACACTGCATAAGCAAGGATTCTCTTAAAAAATTTCTATCACACAGCAATAAAATTAATATCTAATGAAATTAGGAGAATTATTGAGGTTCAGCACAAATTAATTGAGTTGAACGAGGAGAAGAATCTTACTCTTCTTACATAGCCTTGCATAAACATGATCTCCTATAGAAAAATGTGTTAGTAATAAAAATTTAGAATGCTTCTAATCATTGGGTACTTGGCCATTCATAAAGAGTAATAAAAATCTAGAATACTTCTAATCACTGAAGTCATCCAAAAATAGGTTGGATCACTGAAATTTGAGAACTTTTGGAAAGGATTTTTCTTCAATAGATTTTTCATTGATAATGAGAAAGACTTTCAAGTTTTGCTAAGAAAATATTCAACTCCAAGCAACTCTCCGGTTGGTCTTACAACATTAGGACAAGAATACCTGCATATTCCATAAATTTTGTCCTGCCTATTAAAGAAGGATTGCATAAAAGCTTGCTTCAGTGCTTTCAGCGACCTTACAAATGCATTCCTAACGAAGCCAGGTCCTAAAAAAGGTCAATCCATTGCAGAACTTAATTTAGTGTAAACCTGAAACTTAAATCAACATAAAGAAATAATCCAGAATTCTACAAACTAGTATTTATGCGTCGAAGGATGTGATACAAAATTAAAGATGAATAAACAAGATTTTTATAGATGATTACCTACAACATTTAAGTTATTTTCAATCATAGAAAGCCAACCATTCAGTCGCATTCTGGATTAGAGAACACTAATCACTGCAGTAAAAATGATGAATATGGAATTCGATAACTGGACATTCTGGATTCTTTCCTCAAGCAGAACATTTGTTGTGATGAATTAAAATAAAATAAAAACAGCAAAGGCCAAAAAATGCTTTCTGGTGATAAAATAAACCAGAATTGAAGGTTTACTTCCTACAGAATTGAAGGTTTACTTCCTACACTACCATACACGATGAAACCTTTCTTACATTCAGTTAAAAACCTCCTACAATAATCAACAAAAAAAATGAGAGCTAGCTGATTTTTCATCAAATAGGCAAAATTCACTTCACATCAGAACACTGCAGAGCAGTTTTACAGGCTAAACCGATATAGGTATGCATATTTGTGTTTTTCTTGGATATATTATAGAATCTTGGATCTATCACAATAGAAGGAATTATGTTGTTCTACCATAGGCTACAATGGAATAAATGAGAGGAATTGGTATCAGAACGAAAGAAAGGGAATGGAAGTCTCTGTGCTCGGAGAAGGCCTATAATCTTGTACTTCTATTTAAATGATTTGTAATTTATATCAAATAGTTTTGCATTCAAATAAATGTTATTATATTCTGATAGATTAGTTTTTCTTTAATGAGAGGTTTGTAGATGTCTGTTATAACTTAGCTGGCATAAGGTTCATCTATATGAATTACATAGAGATTGATTCTTGAATGCAAATGAGTAAAAGGTGAAAGAATAGTTAATGCAATGAGCTTGCTATATGATATCATTAAGAGCTATTAAAATGAGACAAGCCATGCAATTGTTTTTAATAAAGAAATATAGAGTTATTATAAATAGTAGGGAAAATAATGAAAAAATATATATATTTAGATAAAAAATGATGCAAGTTTTTAATAGAGAAAAAGAGGGAAGATATTTTTATATCATGGATAGATAAAGTGTTACAATAACAAATCTTCTTTCTAAATAATGCAAAATGCCCTACCCTAAATTAAGCACTACGTGCTCTTTCCTATGTCATCTCAATTCGATTGGTCAATGTTAAAAAAAGCTGTTTGTTTCTTCTAAAATAATGAAGTCATTAGTCATAAGATGTGAAATAAAATATTTTCGGTGAATAAGAAGAGAAGGCATGTGGCATAAACATAATGCCCAAACATACCAAAAATAATTTTGTGATTGTAACTATCTAACTAAGAACAACTATACCAGAGGATTCCAACACCTTAATTAGCCTAGATGTCAAATCATCAAGGCATCATGAAGTGGCTCTTTTTAAAAAGAATTCAAGAAAATGTAACAGAGAAAATTGAATATGCGCTTAAACATCACAATGCACCAACTAACTTATAAGACAAGCTCAAAACGGTTGTAAGCCTTTACACTCTATGCAAGCAGGCCGATTGAACAACAAATGGAATTATGTATATAATTATCCGTGGAGAATAGTGGCTTTCACCTACACATTTTGATGGATAATAATATACATAACTCGATAGTCATGAGATTTCCTACCATTCCATACATCAACATTTAACTCGAATGGGATTTATTTGATGTGAGTGTCGGTTCCCCATGGGTGCAAGACCCCGTAGTTAATTACATCTTATATCTCGACCCAAAAATACTCTCGAATAAGGAATATTATATTATTCACTTCTTAGTTTAGTGCATAATAGGGGTTTCTCGAATCTAATAAAAAAGGAATAACCTCTTCTCTTCATATTCAATGAGGATCAGATCTTTTAAATGTATGAAGACTAGATTAAAAATTTGAGGTTAAAATATCAAAGATTAATTTGCTATCTTAGGAGAAATGACATATTCAGAATTTATCAGAAGTAAAAAGAGACATACTGAGGGGTGTATAATTTAGGCTTATGCTTGCATGAAGTGAGCAGCCAGCTAATATCTTAAACACAATCAATCTCCCTATATATATAAGATAAAGCTCTATCATAAAGAATCAAGAATTTTGGTTCAGAGATTTAAATTAGGGATATACAAAATTTGCAAATAAATTTAACTACCATCATAAGATCTTTTATTCATTTATTTGGAACATAAATACAATCTTGGGTCCGCTAAAAAGTAAGGTGGCTAAGCTCCAACATGACATGCTTTGATTTCTACTCCTATGAAACATATATTTAAATATATTTGTTTATCATCTTTTAGCTCCGAGTCTTCTATAAAATTCCAAAAGAGAACACCCTCAAGAGAAGAAATTATCTTTTGTAGCCCTATGTGTATGTGTATAAGCAATTATTTTTCAAACCCTTTACAACATAATCACGCTTTACAACTCAATCTATATATACAATCAAGACACTTTAAATTTACATTTGACTCTTGCACATACATTTGCATCTAGGTACATTCTAATTTGAATCTTCTATTACAAACATCTAAGGTACATTCTATTTTGCTCTTAGTTTTTGCATTAAATAAAATAACATAAAAAGTGCATATGTAATGAATGTATAATATGACATCCAGAGTGTGTAAATAAATAAACAAAGATACCGTCCAGACAAAGATATCCGCATCACACCAAAACACACTACGGTCTAGCCTAACATTAGAGTCAGTGACCCAAGCAAATAAATTCTAGTATGTGAAAAATTGTGTTATGGATGTGTTCTAATTGGTACATTGTTTAAGTTATTTAAATTTGAAGTTATTTGTTAGTTGTACACCAAGTGAGGTGTTAATTTAAATTTAAATTTTTATATGAGAAAATGTTCTTAATATTTTTAAAATTTATTAATGATTTATTAAGTATTCTAAGATACAAGCCTTATGAATCCAATACAAATATGCTCTCTAAAAGAAATCAAGCATGACATATGAAAGCTTTGAAGTATTTTTTTTATTACAGATTTGAATGAATATTATTTAAATTGAACAATAATCACCTTTGTTAAAAAAGTGCTATGAGATTTATTTCACCATCCTTGGGGCAAAATTAATAATCTCGTAAGCCCAGGTTACCTAATAATTACCTTGATTAATTATATTTGATTATCTGTTAAATACATTTGCAAAAGGATATACCTTGGTGTATGCTTTTTGCCGATTATATTCTTCTTGTGGATAAGACTAGAGAGGGAGTTGAAGGTAAACTCGAACTATGGAGGTCAAGTTTAGAATCTAAAGGTTTTCGCTTGAGTAGATCTAAAACAGAATATATGGAGTGTAATTTTAGTAGCAATAGACCTAGTGATGGGATTGTGACTTTGAGGGATCAAGTCATTATTAAGAGTACACGTTTTAGATATCTTGGATCTATTGTTCAGAGTGATGGTGAAATTGATGGGGATATTATCAGTAGAATTCAAGTTGGATGGTTAAAGTGGAGGAATGCATCGGGCTTATTGTGTGATAGAAAAGTCCCCCTCAAACTTAAGGGAAAATTCTATAAGATGGTGGTGAGACCTGCAATGTTTTATGGTGCCAAATGTTGGCCATTAAAAGAGAAGCATAATACTAAGTTAAATGTTGCAGAGATGAGGATGCTTAGGTGGATGAGTGGTTTGACCCTTAGAGATAGGATACAAAATGAGCATATTTATGAAAAGGTTGGAGTAGCTCCAGTGGAAGATAAGATTAGAGAGAGTCGAGATGGTTTGGTCACATTAAACGGAGGCTTTCCGATGACCCGATTAGGATAGTAGAGGTATTAGATTTGACTTATGTTAAGAAAGGTAGAGGTAGACCTAAAAAGACTTGGTTAGAAAATAATAGAAATGATCTTTCTTTATTAGATTTAAAAGAGAATTTGACTTTTTACCAAACACAATGGCGAAAAAGGATTCATGTAGCCAACCCCACGTAGTGGGACAAAGGCTTGATGTTATTGTTGTATCTGTTAAATACATTGAATGAATTATTTATCAAAGGACTTAAAAATCTAATGCACTTATGTCTTCAAAAATGGAGGCAAACATAGCACATGAAAACCCGATTAATGATTTAGAGGTCCTCTAATCCAATGCATATGTATCCTCCAAGTGGAATTAAATATAATGCATAAGAGACTTCTTGTTATTTAAAATTGATTAAGGACCTTTAAAATTCAATGCTAATGTGCCCTCCAAAAGAATCAAATATAAACCATGAACATCCTTTAGTTATTCATATAATTTTTTAGTTAATGGATTCATAAAATTAGACCAAGTTTAAAACTTTATTATTGTTCGCTAAAGAAAAATGCACGAAGGCATGTATCTCAATTTATAACTATGGGATTCCATTTTTCTTAAGTCAGATTGCAATTAATCAGATTTTTCCTGAGGGTAGTATAAGGGTTTAATTAGATCTGACGTCCTTACTTCCCATGAGCGCAAGCACTCATAGTTAATTACCCATCTTAACACATAAGAGAGAACTCTCGATTAAGGATGAATATTTTTTAAAATAGTTTAGACTCAATTTTGAGGAAAATGGAGGTAAACCCGATCAAGATCCCATTGTAGTTTAGTCTTAATCGTAGTCTTTTTTTCTACTATAGTGGTCCACTACTCTACTCATTTTCTGGCACTGTTACTTTACAAGTGTTTTAGTAATTAGCTTTCCTTACTTTTCCAGTATTTTGTTCTATCTACAGTAACTAAATTTATTATTTTTCAGCATGTTGACCTTTATGTATTAACCGGTAGAACAAAAAAAAAATCAAAATCATACCCGGCGGATCCACGACATCTGCCCGAAATCCCGACTGAAATCCCCGGAATCCTGCTGAAATCACGCTGGCAGCGCCGATTCACGTCGTTTCTCCGTATTCCCTGCCGAAATCCCGCTCTCGATCCCACTCCAGCTCCCGTCGTTAAATATACGACCAAATGAGACACTTCTCC
>NW_021319908.1:949056-989098 GCF_001605985.2 Dendrobium catenatum | reverse complement strand
TCAAAAAATCTCAAAATCCCAAAAATCCTAAAAATATTTAAAAATGAAATAAATCCATCAATGCACTTGAAGCAAAATCCATCCGCCCTCCGCAACAGTTTGTCGAGGCGGATAAATTCGAATAAACTCTAGCTCACAAAGAGCCAAATGCCTAGTCGAAAATATCACTAGGATCCATTCTCAAACAATCTCTTGTCAGTAAGGACGTGGTACGTGTCCTCTAACCGGCAGTTTCGCCGCCAAATGGCACTGCAGGTAAACGGTTATGACCCGGGGCCCTCTGAACCGAGTGGTTTTGCCGCTAAATGGCACCACAAATAGCGGTTATGGCTTACTGGCGTTAAATCCTTGAGATATGAATCAATAGGATATGATCGATAGGGCACAAAGCCCTCTGTTAGCTAAGGTGGATTTAAATTTGTCCCCTTAGACAAACATTCAACCCCGGTCTACAAGGTTCCCTTGGACGAAGCAACTCATGGCTGCCGACAAGGATCCTTCTGTCAGGTTGGGTCGACTACCTCCTCTGACTAAGTAGACCAGGGACCACGATGGCCCGGGATGACGGAACCATGGAATCTTGATCGGGTCCATCATCCATTCCCCCACCATCAGCTTTAAGTGCAGGATGGTGAAATTTCTACTTTAAATATCAAACTCTCCAAATTCTCAAATCCAAATCCAATTCTCAAATACCAAAAATCAAAACCCAATTTCCAAATCCAAAAACCCAATTCTCAAATTCTCCAAATTTCCAAATCTCAAACTTATGCGGCTACTATATGCCAGATGCACATATTTCTATACGTATCTAATTGACGACTAGCCTTAATCGAAAGTTCTCTCTCGTGATCGAGAGGGGTAATTAACTATAGGGGCTTGCGCCTATAGGAAACCAGAACTCAGATCATAAAGTCCTCGCAAAATGAGGGCGAAATCTCTGGGTAGTGTCTTATCTACAAACCCATCTGCATTCCAAAATTTACCTCGGAACTTAGTTCGTTAAAACTCCCTCGCCGAAAAAGAAAAGCGAGTGGAGGCCGAGGCCGAATTTTTGGAGCCCACACAGCATTGATTTAATTTATTTATAATGCACTGACTCTTATTTACTTGTTTGCAAGTAAGTGATAATTGCAGCTGTTCAGGGAGCCCACAGATAGTTATAGGAGCCACTGTTGAGTTAAAGCTTTGTTCAGAAACACTAGAGAGTTTTATGTTCATTGAATTGACGGGGAGTTGTTGAGTAATGTTTCAGAGTGGGAGAGCTGTTATTGAGAGCATTTGATATCAATTGTATATGTTGATTAGTGAAAAACATATTTTTTCTTAACTCTCATATTTTAAATTAATTGAACAATCAAACAATTTAAATTTCAAAGCATTTGAAATTATTTTTTCTTAACTCTCATATTTTTATAATTGCTCAATTGATTAATAAATTAATTAAACAATCAAACAATTTAAATTTCAAAGCTTTTGAAATTATTTTTTCTTAACTCTCATATTTTAAATTTACTTTTTGGATTTTAAATTTATTTCTCGATTTTTTTGTTTAAATTAATCAATCAATTAATTTCAATTAATTTTAATTAATTTATTTTAACCAATTAATTATTTATATTAATCAACTAATTAATTTAAATCCAAATTGATTTACTCTCTAATTATTTCAAAAAAACAAAGTTTTAGTAATTTCTAGAAAATTCTAGCAGCCTCCCGACGTCCTCTCCCCACCTAGGGAGAAATCGGAATGGCATCTACTATAATTTCTTCCTACCAAGATCTACGGTCGACGGTGTAGGGTCTTCGATTTAGAACCATCCCGATCGGATCTAAGATATGCTGGCCCAGGGTCTTCAAATTTAAAACCATCATACCAGGATTAAAAATCAACGGCATATGATCTTCAAATTGGAAATCTTCCTACTCGGATCAAAGATCGACGGCGTAGGGCCTTCAATTTAAAAACTATTTGCCCAAATCTAAGATCGATGGCATGGCCTTCAATTTAAACATTCTTGGCTGGACCTAAGGTCGACGACACAGGTCTTCAACACCTGTTTGAAAGTCTTTTCTCTCTTCTTTTTTTAATTATTATATTAAATGTATAATATTATATAAATAATAACAATATAAATATTATACATTATAATATGCATGTAAAAGAGAAATGGAGAAAAGGTTTGAGTCGGGTCTGCTCGGGCACTTGGGTTCGGTCGGAGGAGTGTAGTGGGACAGTAACAAAGGAACCAAAGAATCCATTCATGTAATCTCTATACCTCCTATGATGGGAGTCGAACAGCAACTAAGAGGAGGAAAAAGCGACTCTTGCAATCTCTATTCCTCTTGTAAAGAAATGAAGTCAGACAACAATGGAACGAAAGAAGCGTCGCGTGCAATCTCTCCCCTCCCGCGAAGCAACGGAGTTGGACAACAACGAAGGACAGTATGAAGTGTACCGTGCAATCTCTCCGCCTGTGAAGCAACGAAGGAGCGGAAGGAGCGACCGTGCAATCTCTTCCTCCTGCGAAACAAAGAAGACGAACAACAATAACGAAAAAGAGAAGATGGAAGCGACCCTAGACGCCTCCTGAAGCAACGAAGGTGAACAACGACGTTGGGGCTGAAGTAGGACAGCAGCGAACGAGTCAAAGAGGCGACTCGAGCAATCTCTCCGCCTCCTGTAAAGTAACGAAGCCGAACAACAACGAAGAAGTCGAAGGAGGTCAGGACGTCAGAGCGAAGTTCGCATAGGCATGAAAACACAGTCATGGAATGAACGTAAATCCTCCCTTTTGTCCATTGTTTTCTTTTAAATGACCAAACTACCGAATGGGAGTTACTCTAGCGAAGGAATGCGACTACTTGCAGTCAACAATTTGAGTGGGCAGTCAACAGTTTGAGTGGGGTCGACGGACATGGTTGCTTTTAATTCGTTCAAAATTTCTTTCCTTATCATTTTTTTTCTTTCCTTTGTTAGTCAATAAATTGTCTCCCAACGAATTTGTTATATGATTTTCACACAATGAATTCGTTGTAATATCCCTGGACATTTAGCATTTATGTTCAACACTTCTTTTTTCTTTTCTTTCAATCATTTAGATTAGTTAAAGTAGCTCGCTCTTAGGCTTGGGAGCATAAGAAAGTTTAAAGGTTCGGCTCTTAGGCTTGGTGAACCTGTATTTCGTTCTTAACCTTTTAAGTAGGTTGATGAAAACGGCTCGACCCTTAAGTTTATGAGCATGCAAAATTTAGAAAGTTATGCCCTTAGGCTTGCGAACTTGTGGATTTAGCTCAAACCTAAGGGTAGTTTTTTAAAGATTCGATCCTTGGACTTATTGAACCTATAAATTTTAAATCAACCCTTAGGTTTATGAGCATAAAAGATTTTCAAGGTTCGGCCCTTCGGCTTGTTGAACCTAAGGGCTTTACCTCGACCCTTAGGTTTATTGAGCATAGAAGTTTTGTGAGATTCGGCTCTTAAACTTGTTGAATCTTATGGGTTTTAGCTCGACCCTTAGGTTTATGAGCATGAAAGGTTTTAAAGATTCGACCTTTAGGATTATTGAACCAATGAGTTTTAGCAGCTAGGATGAATCGATGTCCTAAAGAAGATGGTTGTTCTATAAAACCTATTATATCGGTACCCCAGCTTTCAAATGGCCATGACTCGAGTTCTTCTCCAAGTACGCAGAACTCTCGCTCTTCTTCCTCCACTCCAGTTGCAACCACCTGCCGAACCCCACATCAACATCTTTCTGCATCTTCTTACCCTCGTCAAATCCATCCCACTCGTTTGGCCTTGGCAATTGAGGTCGCAAAACTCAAGACCCAACCCAGAGCCTGTCTCTTACTCTTCCTCCAACTGAAATCTTCTGCTCTTCTCCAAGCCATAGCCGAATACAGCCCTAGCTCGACCTGCCTTAGCTCCCGTCGCCACTTCCAACCTCCATCAACTACAGATTTTCCAAAACTCTAGAGGCCCTCACGCCTCTGTCCGACTTCCCTGCTAGCCGAAATAGTCTCGTCACCAAAATCCCTAAGAAGAGCTTTCTAGAGCCGCCGACTTCAAGACCTCCTTCCATGATCTTAAAACCTCCAAATCATGCCTATGTTTGAACCCCTAGCCACAGTCATCCTTACTCTATAGTTATCTCACAGACTCACACATAAGTCCAATTGGAACCGAGCCCTATCTGACCTTAGTTGCATTATCGATTTCCCTCCAAGAAACTTACCCGACTCTAATCCTCTATTCCAGCCGACCTCTAGGTATAAATTTTAACTTATTTAATTACTAATTATTACTACGTATTATTTTTGTTATTCATTATTATTAATATTAATATCATTATTAGCACTAATATTAATAGGATTATTGTTAATATAGCAATTATTATTATACCGTTAATATTATTATTATTATTATAATTATTATCATTATTATTAGTATTAAAAGAATATATATATGCGTGGAAAAGAAATTTAGAAAAAAAAAAAAGAGGGAGTTTTCAAAAAAAAAGAGGAAAAAAAAAAGAAAACAAGGGAAAAATTAAAATAAAAAGAGAGAGTAAAGTTTTTATATATATTTGTCTTTCTACATTTCACCGCCGTCAACATGTAAAGGTATAATTTCTAACTTGAAAAATCATTCTCTCGATGCTTCCGGCTAGCCGGCAAACCTCCTTACGTGCTCATGTAGCAAGGAGGGGAAGTCTGCCTCTTAGTTTTTCCCCACACGGGGGAGACACCAAGGAAGTCAAACCTTCTTACGTGCTAATGCATAACTTGAGTAAAATTACCAATAATGTCTACCTGAACAAAAGTTTTCCAAAAAACCAAAATTTTATTGGCCACATTCGACATAGCATATTTAAATCCCAGAAATTTAGTAGTACCAAGTAACTTATTAGAAGAGATAAGAGGCGCAAGCAAGACAAGAATTGACACATTATAAATATGGCATAAATTTTTAACTCTAAACTTAGAAGAAGGGCACCCAATGCCCATAACATTACAAATAATATCATTAAACATAAAAAATAAAGGGTTAATGATAAGTATGCGAATGGGTGTTTCTAGGTTATTGTAAAATGACATTTCTTTGCTTCCTACCTCTCCTACCTCAACCATTGGTATAATTAATATTATTATCATCTCTAGTAAAAGATGTAGCCAACATATCCATGTCCTCTGTGTTAGTAAAAGCATCACTAAGGTAATGATCATTCAAAGGAAGCTTACTTTCATTAATCATACCTGATTTTCCGCCCAAAATTTAGATCAAATAACAAGGATTTGGACTCGAACTTGCACATTGAATTTGAGCATTGAATGAACTAAACTCATAGTGGAATAAATAAACAAAAGCCTTAAATCAAACTTGATCAAGAAGAACTTGATTTGAATAATAATTAAAAGAAATCAAATGAACATAAAGAACTTGAACTCAAATCAGACGAGCATCAGAAGACTTTGAACAAGAACTTGAACTTGCACTCTGGATTCAAACTTGAACAAGACTTGATTTGGGACTGCAGTGGACATGAACTCGAAACTGAATATGACTTGACCCATTTGAACAATCAACTGAATTTGAATTGAACAAAGGACTTGAATTAAGTTTGACTACAAGGGGTCTAAATTCAACATCGAATAAATGAAAGTGAATGAACATTATGGAATATAATCTAATATCAAAGATAAGACTAGACATTATGGAATATAACATCGAATAAGTTGGCACAATAATAATGTTAAGGCATTACAAAATCTCCAATTGTCACTTCAACTAGACAACAAATGTTAATGATCCATAGTGTTAAGTTCACCATGTATTTGTACACATTGCAACCCGTCTTTTGGAACAAAGGATTTATGAGTACAGCTTGTTCACTAGCAACAAGAAGGTCGTAATAGATATAGCTTGAGCACTTGATCAAATTAATCTCTAAATGAGATTAAATGACGCTCATATCACTCATGAAATAAATGTGGTGATGTCCCTACAATCTACTAGAGGCCAAGATGCTTCTACAACCAGCAAATCAAACTGCTAGCAAATATCTTGATCTCCTACAAGCATTGAAGATTAATGCATAACAAACATCAATGAATAAGAAAGAGGCAAGTGTAAGTGATGGCCATGCCAATCAACTTGTATGTAATGAGGGATGAATGCAATGCCTACAACAACGCTTTCAACACCAAGGTAACATTAAGAATACAATAACTCACTGGTCGATGTGTAAAGAGATAGTTGATGAATCCAAGTCATCCAAAGAAGCATTAATCAACAAAATAAAGGACTTGTGCTGAAGTTTCAGATGAATATTTACAAACATTATGAAATCTCCAATAGAGATTAAAGATCTTCAAAAATACAAATACCAACATACAATGTGTTGTGTATCAACAAGCAGATCTATGGTACAAACGAGCATTCACGAGCAAATCAAGCATACAGCAATCCAACTACGAATGTGATAGCATCTTTATAATCAAGACAAACATATACAAACATGCATATCGAACTTTGCAAACAATGAAAGTTAAAAGGAATATATGGCTTGATTGCATGCAAAAGTGCAAGGACTTTAGCAAACGTTCTACTTACAAGTGGTGGCAGTTAACATGCAGAGTTCACATCAATCAATTAAGTAAATATAATGATTCCTATAAGCAAGCATCAAGGAGCAATAATCACCTATGAGAAACAAACAATGAAATTAAGATGACTTATGGCCTTTAATTGAGCAATAAGTAAGCATATGTATTCATTGGAAATCCTCAGCAAATAGAGACAGGTGGAATATAGCAAATACATGCACCTACGAAGTGCTATGGGAGACAACAAACTTCATGCAGTAAATGTTAAGGGCATACTTGCAGTCAATAAGAATTTAGTGTTAAACAATTACACTGTACCTTCAACAAGTGAGGATAGAAGATCTGCAATACATACAACCTCTCTATGAATATATATGTATGTACTGCCATTTGTGGGTAGATACATAAAGACTTCAGTAAATGTTGTATCATGTAGTCAACTTTAGTCTGTGAAAGAATACATCTACTTGCATACCTGTAGCAATGGCGGATGTATTGCATGGGCTAAAGACCACAACAAAATACATAGCGAATGCGACAAATGCAAGTTCCGACGAGCTTCTGTAGGAAACCCGTTATACACTTAACATGTTATTTACAAAAAGAATGTACAAGAACTATAGTAGATAGCAATACCCACTGGACAAAGCAGGAGATTCGTTAGTGCACTACAATCGACCTGCAGAAAGCATTAAATAGTGCACGACATTCTACCTATATACAACGGGCAGATAACCAGTACAACGCCACACCACCGGATCTACAACATTCATGCAAGCGGACAGAAGGTATTTAAAAATATTCCAAGAATACCCCCGCACATACAATATAATATGTATGCACATAGGTACACAAAAGGGGTAAGGGTAATCACAAAACCTGCATGGGCCCCGGCAAGCGTGTTGTAGGAACACACGTAACTTTAAACATATTAGTGGAAGACAAGGCCACATATATGGGAAATTCATTTGAAAATATAGCAAAAGGTACATATCATGTTTGTAATCAGATTTACTATAATGCAAAGTTATTGAAATAACTTTACATTATTAAATAGTAACTTTATAGTCAGAGTGCTGAACTAATTAAAGAAATCAAATTTTTGAAGTTATGACAGAACAGTAGTTTAATTACTCAAGTAATTTTCTAACAGAAAAGTAGCAAGTTACAAA
This sequence comes from Dendrobium catenatum, assembly GCF_001605985.2. Classification (NCBI taxonomy): domain Eukaryota; kingdom Viridiplantae; phylum Streptophyta; class Magnoliopsida; order Asparagales; family Orchidaceae; genus Dendrobium; species Dendrobium catenatum. Next base: position 981,317 of record NW_021319908.1, on the reverse strand, counting down.
TTTCCATTATTTAAAATCTAAATGAAACTTTTAAGGGTATCTCTCAAATTGCTGGGTCTGATAATCTCTGCCTCCAGCATCTCTCTAATCAACCGTTCAATTTCATCTTTCTGGAACTGAGGGTAGCGGTAAGGACGTACACTGATGGGTGAAACCCCTTCCCTCAACACAATAGCATGCTCTCGCTCCCTCTGCGGTGGTAATCCCTAAGGCGGCTGAAACACCTCCTGGAACTGCTGAATCAACGGTTGAACGGAGAGGGGTATATCTCCTCCCTCCTCCACTCCTGCTCCCTCAAAACTGTGCAATTCCACCAAGTATCCTCCTCCCTCCTGCTAAATGATCCGGATTAGGGATTTGAGAGAAACCCCTGACTTGGTCAACCCAGCGTCACCCTGAATCATCCTCCTCCCCCCTATCACCAATTCCATCCTCAGTGTCCCCCAATTAATCTTAGTCTCTCCCAATGTACGTAACCACTTCATCCCTAGGATGACGTCAGTACTCCCCAATTCCAAAGGAAGGAAGTCCTCCTTCACCTGGATCCCCTGAATCTTCAGCACCACCCCTCTACAAACTCTACTCATTTCCACCTTTCCCGTGCCCATCATCACCCCATAGCCTCCTGTATCCACTAGCTCCATCCAAGCGACTCCACAATCTAGGTGGAAATGAAATTATGGGTTGCCCCACTATCGATCAACACCACCACCTCACGGTCAGCTATCTCTCCCCTCACTTTTATAGTGTGACTCGGAGTGAATCCCACTACAGAGTTCAGGGAGACTTCTGCAACATCTAAGTGCAACTTCTCTTCCTCTTCCACTTCAGATCTGCTCCAAACTTCCTCGTCTTCCTCATTATCACAAACAAGGAGAACCTGAAGAGTTAGGTCCCTGCACTTATGCCCTGGCATATACTTCTCATCACATCGAAAACATAACCCTTTTGCTCTCTTTTCCTGCACCTCCTTCTCACTCAGCCTTTTGAACTGTCCCCCATTTCCCACTCCACCAGATCTCTCCTTGGGCACCTCCCTCTGGTTCCCTGGGGCTACCCCTTTTGAGGGTAATACAGCAGTAGTCATCTTATACGATCCCCATGAATAGTTGCATTGAACTCCTCTTTCTGATCTCTTCTGATCTTCCACCAATTGTGCAAGCTCCATAGACTTGCCTAAGTTCCTTGGCTCCAGCACTCTAACTGCTGTTCGGATCTCCGGTTTAAGCCCCTTCATGAAGTTCCCTTCTAGGGCAAACTTAGAAATGTGATCCAATCTGCTTGTCAGGTACTCAAATATGTCCCGGTAATCGGCCACAGTCCCCTCCTACGTCGAAGCAAAGAATTGCTCATAAAAGTCTCCTCCCCCATCGGCTCGGAAACGCTCTAATAAACAATCCTTAAACTCTCTCCAGCTCCGAATAGGCTCCCTCCTGTCTCGCCACTGATACCATGTCAACGCCTTCCCTTCCAGACACAAACCTGCTGCCGTCAGTTTTTCGTCATCTGTTGGCTCTAGAGGTGGCATGTCGTCCTCTCCCTCAAGGATCTCTACATCCGGATTCCTCCTCCCCCTAAGCGGGTTCGGATTTTCTCCTACGCTGTGGTCTCCGGTAGTCTCTCTTGCTTCCGACGTCGTCGGATTAGTCTTCATCTCAAGTAATTTTTTCATCATTTCTTCCATGGCCGTGAATTTTCCCTCCAATCTTTCATTGTTGGTGGTGATTTGATTTTGAAAATCAAAAAATCTTTCCTCCAAATCGGTTTTCAATTGATCGACTTCGCCTTCCAAGACGTCTACCTTCTTCCCGGCCATCGTTATTCCAACGGATCACAAAAAAATCACTTTTGTAAGCCCAAAAGTTCGCTGAAGAATCAGATTTCAGCCGCCAAAAGTCCCCAAATCGATGTTCTGATACCAATTTGATAGGAAATACTTGAGTTCGCAAGCAATCCTAACCCAAACCAGTGAAAATTCAACAGCACAACTACTGTCCACAGCAAGAAAAACAGCAGGAAACAGGGAAAAAACTGAGAGAAACGCAATAAAAACTCGTAGGGAAACGAAGCAAACACTTTTATTTCAATAGAAGATGAAAAGCACTTGTAAGATACAACTTTCCTTCAATTCGAGAGGAAGGAAAAACTCTCCAATGATCTCCGGCAAAGCCAAGAGCCCAAGAACACCAAACCCTCGATTTCCAAATAATTCAAATTCAAGATCCTCTAAATCCCTCCAAAACTCCTAATTAAAGACAAAGGAATATTTCAAAATATCTAAACAGCCCTTAGTTCAAATAATTTCCCTCCTAAACTCACCCAAAGCCAACGTGGCTTTCCTCTGATTTCTGCTCAAACCCGCGCTCCCCCTCTGTTTTTCCGCCTGGAGTAACAGTGGACCGGTCCGGGCTGGACCGGTCCAGCCGTCCCCTCCTGGGCCGGCGTAACACTAGCGCCCACAACCCAGAAGCTGAACTTGGTTTCTAAACACCGCTACCAGTGCCCAGCAGCCAGAGTCCTTGGAAGGACTTCCTAGGGGATTACAGCAGTCAAAGCATGGATATGACTACCTGTTTGTAGTGGTTGACCGTTTCAGCAAGGTGGTGTGCCTGGTTGAAATTGAAAATAGTCACATGTGAGGAAGCAGTCAAGTTATGTTTTCAACATGTTTGGACAATTTTCTTATTGCCTCAAATATTCTAGATGATGATGGTGGTACATCTTCTTCAGGGCTATAATTTCAAGCATCCACAAACGTCAATCACACCGTTCAACATAAGAGGGATGAGCACGCCCTGACCAGTGGCTAGCAACCGCCTATAGCTCCACGCTACAAGAGCAAGATTTCTAGCTCGGGTCCACCAACTGAATCACACAGGATGCAGAATTAAGCTAAAACATAAATCCAATCTTATTCTCTATCGATTTAATGAATAAATCTATTTATAGTGTCAGCATCAGCACAAAACAAAAGGGAAAAGTTAGCCTAGGCAATTCCACTGTAGACTAACGCATTAAAACTAAGGATGCAATTCATTGCGTGAAAACGTATCAACTCCAGTGTCATTTAGCAGCTCCGACTGCAGGTTAGATTAATTTCAATTCTAAATGTTTTATGTTATAATATCAGGGTCTGCAAATGTCTAAGTGTTATGTGAGGTTTTGTCGTGTTGGAGGATTTGCGCAAATGCTAAAACATTCTAACCCTTTCAGATACCAGTAGATGCATAATATAAACTAGAATCATGAAGGTGACTAACCACAGCCTCCAAGCAGGAGAGAGAGAGAGAGAGAGAGAAGGAGACTTCTACCTTCTTCCACATCAAGTGCCGATCTCGTGTGCAAGGAGAGTCTTCCATGTCGTATCGATGACCGATCTCGTGAGTCGACTTCGACTACAACAACGGATCTCGTGAGTGGGTTGAGATCCGCATGGAGGGCCAATATCGTTAGCTGGTTGAGACATGGAAGCCAGAGGGCAGAGGGGAGACGGGAGAAAGGATGAAGCGATGAGAGTCTTCCGTATAGTATCGAGAACCGATCTCGTAAGCTGGTCTTCGGCAATGAGAGTCGATTTTGTGAGCAGGTTGAGTTCCGCATTGAAGGCCAATATCCTGACCCAGTTGAGAGACTGAAGCCAGAGGACAGAGGGGAGACGGGAGGAAGGAAGAGGAAATAACTTACAAAGCGAGATTAGGGTGTATTTATAGAGAATGCTGAGGGAAGTAATGGACTAAAAAATAAATTAGGAAAGTTGAGATTGGAATTCATTCATTTAAATTTATTAATCTCAATTCCGGATGAATTACCATAGAGCGTAAAATTGTAAGATATCGCGATATTAATTAATTTCAATTATTATGTTAATTTAAATTATTATTCAAAGTTAATTTTAAATTAAAAAATATATAGTTTTATCTATTTAAATGAATCATACATTTTTCATTTATAGTATGTATATTAAATTTTTACATATAATTCTTTGATTTATAAAAATAGCCTTTAACATGTTTTATTTTAAAAATACAAATTAATTTTTAAAAAAAAATCATTTATTTTATCAATTAATATATCATTTTTAATTTAACTTTTAGAATTAAATTAATTAAATATGCATACCTATCAAAGCCCATTTATTAACTAAACTGATATTTATTTTATATGTCAAAATCATAACATCTACCATAAATATAACTATAAATTTTTTTGAATGTTATATATATAATGTATATATTAGAAAATACTAGAAATGACATTTCTTTATTAGATCTAGATTTTTAACGGAACACAATGGAGAGATAGGATTCATGTAGCCAACCCCACATAGTAGGATAAAGGCTTACCTGAGATGATAAACATATAATAAAATATTTTTTTCTCAGGGTATCCATCAAGCCTCTAAGTGACTGCTAGGTGAGCTTGATATTGAGACCTCAATTGGCCTCCTCGTTTACATATTTGGTGGAAACAGATCTAAGAACAGAAGGGTCATGGTGACACAATTTAGATTTATAAGGATATAGATTCCTATAGAGAAGTGGTTGTTGCTGCTTCTCGAAAAACATTCTCATAGGAGAGAGTCATGGTTGCAGCAATTTGCAATAGAGAAATTACAAAAATGAAGGTTATGATTGACCAAAACAAGAAAGAATCAACAGCAAGATGATTCACGACAAAAAAGGAACAACAACAGGAAGTAGTGCTACCAAAACCAAGAAGGAAGAAAGGCGATGAATTCTGCATGAAATGTTGCAGTTGCTAGAAGAGTTGCATTTTCATACAGGATGCAGCAACAATGAAGAGAATATACAAACAATACTGACTTTTTGTGCTTAGAAAGGACACCTTCAAAAATAAATATAAATAAATATTGATGGATCACTAAGTAAATCTAGAAAAGCTGGAATTGGGGGAGTTGTAAGAGATTGTAAAGGCAGGTTTTTAATGGCATTTGGATGTGGATATGTTCATTGGGATTGTGCGCAGGTCAAGCTCTTGGCTTTTAAATCCTTGAGGGATTTTATTCAAAATTGGATGCTTGAGGCTAGTGGCATCATTATAGAGGGAGATAATATTAACGTAATCAACTTTCTCCAAAAGTTGTATAACATACCGGAGAAGAGGAAGAAAGATCAAATAAATGAAGACCTTCTATTCATGAAGAATTTCAGCAATGTGTTTTTTAATTTTATAAATAGACATTGTAATAAGTTAGCCAATTATTGTGCTAACTTAGCTTGTGAGTTCAATTTCTTTTGGGATGTATTTAGTTATAATAATATTCCTCCTTCATTTGTTCTTTTATTGAAGGAGGAATGTGATAGGTTGCTTTGATGGAGTAGTGTGTATCAAGGTTTCACTTAATGCAATTTAGCATTTCTTCTCAAAAGAAAAAAAAAATGAAGACTACTGCAAATGCACTAGAATACATGAAGTAAAGCTTTAATACAATCTGGAAAACACGAGTATCAAAGAATATTCCTTAAAGCATTCGATTAAAGGCATATATAGACTGACCCATAAAGAAAATGATGAAGCTAGTCTATACTTAAAAAAAAATACCAGCATCCATAAAAACATCAAAATGTTTTAAATTTAGAGCTTCCTAATGAGCTTGCTAAACCCAAATAGGTACAAAATTTTATTCATGGGCATGAATCAACAAGATCTTCATTTCCTTGGCATGCATTCATAGGATCATGATTTCCTTTCTTGTTGGATCCTTCTTTCCATGTGACATGAATGCATAGAAGGCATTTTTATATAGCTTATATAGCTACCTATATAAAAGAAAGAGAAAGACTATACAATGAAAAAGAGAAGAAAAATTGGTAGTAATGGAACAATATATCAAACACTTTGTTGTGCTTCAATAATTTCAGTAATGTTGAAAGTGCCACATAGTAGGATTACTGCTATAACTGCTGAACTATAGATTAGTTAATAACTAATCATTTGAGCAGTAGATCGTAATGATCCAGCGGTTCCAATACATACAAAACCAATCATAAATTAGATAGATAAAATAACACAAACAAAAGCTGCCAAAGAAGATTCATGTCTAATGGCAATATAAGGAGAAAACTTGTGACAAAAATTTTCAGCAATGTTTGCCCCACATTCTAGGATTTGGCATCCAACTAACATACAATTTTGAGAAAAAAAATTAACACTCATTGAGTACTAATTTGGATGTATGCATGCCATAGCATCTTTAGTTATAACCACAAAAGATCAAAAAATCACATCCAAAAATTCTTGAAATCACTAAACAGCACAAAACAAAAGGCCTGTTTTCATGGACCAAAATTTTCTACCATGCTCAAAATCGCATGCCAACAAATTCACGCCCCTACTAAAATGTCAGAATTTGGATGTACAATAAATTTGTTAGGGAACAAGTGCAGAAATCACCAAAATAGTGGCTCAAATTGGGAATTTCAGCAAGAACAAGCAAAAATTTGGAGAAATTCATTGGCAAATTAATAGGGAAACTTAATAATCGATGAAAAGTGAAAGAAAACAAGCAAGATACAATGGATCTTCAATTTGAGAGGAAGATCCGGCTCTCCCAATCTCTAAACGGTGGCTAGAACCCAAGCAAACCTAGAGAACTCCTAAATTCAGCAAAAACATACATAACCCTAACCCTAACCATTTCCCTCCTACTTAGATAATACAAAAAAAAACCTTAATTACTAAACGGCCCTTCCAAGAATAAATTCCCCACTAAACCGCCCCCCTCCTATTTGAATTTTCCATCAATCCATGGGCCCCACAAAGGGACCGACAGTTTCCTTGGTCCGTCTAGAATAAACCACGAGACGGCCCTAGTGCTGGGCCGGCTGGACCGGTCAATTAGAATCACATCAAAAAAGGCACATACAAAAATAGAGAGGTGATTCCAACTATAGAAAAAGCAGTAACTCTGTAATACAGCATTCTTAAATCAGTAGCAATATCCTCAAAACCAATGACTCGGTAAACATTAGACGCTGCAAGTTGCAACTCCCAACTATAGCACAAGAACAGCAGTGTTTTGTATTAATCTGCCCATCTTAGAAAATTTGGGCTCCTATGAATTAAGCACTTGATAATCTTCAAGCAAATTTCGGTATAACTATTATACTACCTATAAAGTAATCATGAATCATCATAAATAGATTCGGCATGCTAATGGACATGATCCCTCCGATATCCACCACAATTGGTTACAACCTCATTATTTGGGCTTCTAAAACAAATCTTCATTATATAAAAAGAAAAAAAAATATCCGAACAAAGACTTCAATTGGAAATGAGTATCCAAATATATTGACAAGCAAGATGTCAAGATATAAGATATTTGGTTAAAAAGTCATGGATATGAGAGTAAACATAAGCATGTAGCACTATTTTGACAGAGGCCCTTTACAGTAAGAGCTGACTTGCAACTTCAGACCAATCCTTAAGCCCACTTGTAAAATATTAGAAGTTGGAAGTGGACCTCATTAGCATGGACCCGGACTAATAGAAACAATTGAAACATTATTTGCGTGAAATTGCTGCAGTAATCTGATTTTGTAACATGTTCAAATAAAACAATGAAAAAAAGTCATAGATGTGAGAATGTGGTGCCATGGTTGAATATATATTCACAGCACATGTTAGAGAATTAAAGATTTAAAAGCAGCTATAGTACAACAATGAAATTAATGTCAGAGAAAAAAGAAACCAGTTGAATTACTAAAAAGGAACAGATCAACGTGTAATGACAACTCAAACATAAGCGACAATACACTAAGACAGGGAGTAGGGAATTGATTTCGAAACCATAGATGCATGTAGATGGGTTAATTTACAGCAGTGTTAACTTTATTCGCCTAACCAAGAATAGTAGAAAAACTACAAATTATGCTTTCAAACTGAAGTGTGCTGCGTTAATACCATAAAGGATATAAAACTTCACACAAAATTAACACCTATTTTGAAAGAATAGTAGCTATCTCCATGGAAAGAAAAAATTCCTAAGAAGGAATAGTTAAATTTATATTGGTGGGAGGCTTTTTAGTAAAAATACAACAATCAAAGCAACTCTGGCGACAAAACCAAGTTAGTTATAATAATTAGAAGTACTTATAGTCAATATGCTTCTAGCATACATTAGCCGTTAAGACATAGCAGTCATGTACCTGACTTTGTTATGAAGTTTACTCCCACGAACCTGAAGCAACAGAAATAAAGGAGAATCAACGGGACTGCTAGAAGTATCCAATAATAGATTTGACAGGAATATGACACGTGAGAGCAAAGCTTTGGTAGAAACCTATAAATGACTTTGGGCAAAATGGACAAAAATAAAGCTACAAACATATGAGCAATGACTGGTATTCATAAAACTTGTAGAAATAATGGTTTCTCAAACAATTTAAGGCACCAGAAAATTGTAAATGATGGAAAGGATTACTCTTTTCGCATAAATGAAGTTCCGTATCGTATCGATGACCGATCTCGTGAGTCGGGAATCTTCGGCAACAACAACGGATCTCGTGAGCGGGTTGAGTTCCGCATGGAGGGCCAATATCGTGAGCCGGTTGAGAGATGGAAGCCAGAGGGCAGAGGGTAGACGGGAGGAAGGAAGAGGCGATGAGAGTCTTCCGTATAGTATCGAGGACCGATCTCGTAAGCTGGGAATCTTCGGCAATGAGAGCCGATCTCGTGAGCAGGTTGCGTTCCGGACTGAGGGCCAATATCCAGACCTAGACGGAAAACAGAGGGCAGATGGGAGACCCAGTTGAGAGACGGAAACAAGGGAGGGCAGATGAGAAACAGGAGGAAGGAAGATGAAATAACTTAGGAAGCGAGATTAGGGTTTATTTATAGAGAATGCCGGGGGGAGTAGAATGCGGAGGGGAGTAACGGCCTCAAAAATAAATTAGGAAAGTTGAGCTTTGAATTAATTCATTTAAATTTATTAACGTGTAAGACTGAAATATATCGTGATATTTATTAATTTCAACTCCTAAGTTAATCTAAATTATTATTCAAAATTAATTGTAAAATTAAAAATATAATTTTTATCTATTAAATAAATCATACATTTTTTTTTCATTTTTAGTATATATTTTAATTTTTTATGTCTATTTCTTTGATTTATAAAAATAGCTTTTAACTTGTTTTATTTTAAAATTACATATTTTTAAACTTTATTTATTTTATCAATTAATATATCATTTTTATTTTAACTTTTAGAATTAAATTCATTAAATATCCTATATATCAAAGCTCATTTATTAACAAAACACATATTTATTTTATATGTCAATATCATAATTGATACATCATCAAAAAATATTCATGATCGGCACGAATCCCAAGTCAAAATCAACTTGGAAACTTTCAAAATTCAAATTGGGATCATCTGAACTCCGATTTAAACAAATCTATAGTCGAACTAAACGCCTCGAGAATGTGAACCCAACGACACTAAATTCGACTCAATACGAGCCTAAATGAGTCCAAATCAAAGACTCAAAGCATCGTTGGAAGGTTCAAACCACAAATTGGATTACCAAATGGTTACAAATATTCCAAAAGGGCTCATTCCAACTAAAATTTCCAAAAGTTCCCAAAAAACTCATTGATAATTTGTAACAACTAAAACCCCTACGGGAATTTGCAACTAAAGGAAGATCAATGTCCACTCCAAAAAGAGGGATCAAACAAATAGCAATAACATTATTCACCCACAACCCAAACAAAAGATATGAGACTTCCCTGCTCCACCACGCCAAAGAACGGGATCGTACTTACTAATGTATCACCTGGAGTTCTTTCTCTCCAAGTGGAAAATCATGTACAGATTTTGTCCCCAACCAAAGGCATTATCAGTCTGAACCATAATAGCGAGCTCGTATGCGAGCTATGATGGTTCTATATAGTAAATGGGTGATATCACTCTCTTGTATCATAGTTAAGGAAGAAGGACATATAGGAGATACATTGATCCTCACTGGAGATATCACTCTCTTGTATTTTTATTATTTTATGAATTCAATAAAAATGAGTTTGCTGATCTTTTCTTCCATGTCTGATTAATTATCTTATTTTGGATTGATGATGTATAGAATATATTAAATACTACTGAAAATTCTTATGCTATAAAGTTAATATTTTTAATTTTTTTATCTTTATTTAATACACATAATGGACATTTGTGTTTTTAAAACCTAATGTGATGTATAGGTTCGATAAAGGAATACAAGAACAATGAGGAACATTGCATTAATATATTTGCATACTTAGACATAGGATATAAAATACGCTAGATTCTTAAGTAGATAATATAATTGTAGGAGGTCAGCATATATCATTTTCACCCTTTATGCTCGATAAAGATCTAGGGATGCATATGCCTCAAATCACATTTACAAATAAGAGTTTTATTAGGAAAGATATGCAATTTATATTCATCAATCAAAAACACTTTATTTAAATGTTGTATTCATTATTTCTACAATTTTAATCAAGTAATTGAATCTCCATAACAACCATTTTTATTTCGGCAGGATAATTTTGTCATTATAGTAAATGATAGTAGCTGATTATTAGAAAGCATATTTCCTTATGGATTTGACACTCTACTCTAACACTTTATTATTATATTTTTTATGTATACTTGCATATATTAAGTGAGGTTTATTTATTTTTATATATCAAAGAAAATCTAAGTATTGTTTAGGAGAAATAGAGTCTTAAACATTTTAACAACTCAAAAGTGCACTCCATAGCCCACATCAAGTTTTTGACACATTGCTAGGGAAGTGTTTTATTTTTTACAAAATTTAATTATATTATTAAATTAATTACATAATTAGACTTACTTATATCCTTTATTTTATTTGTTTATAATTGTTTATTCATTATTGCATTTGTTGTTGCCTTAAATAAGTTTGCATTTTATTTTGTGTTAATAATTACAGCTTTGATCTAAAAATTATTGGTGAAAAAAATATAGAATGCTGCAGCACTGAGTGTTTGAACACTACAGTACTCATTCATTCAAGTCAAAAAAGTGTGCCATTTGCTTCTATTATTAATGTTGTCCAAGAATTTTTTTGCAAATGGAAAAGAGGCATTGAATAATAAATGTTATGTTCAGGGTAAGTGGATCCCTTTTGATTCAGTAGCCATTAACAAAATGTATAGACTTCTTAAGGACTGTGAATTTGATTGATTAATGCACCTATAAATCCTAAAGACAACCTGAACATTTTGTGTGGACCTAATAGTATAGCTCATTAAAAAAGAAAGAAAGTAGAATCATCAATTTCGTTGCCTCTTATTTGACCAAAACATTCAAAGCTTGGTATTATTTAATTTATGTTCATTTTTTATCTAGTCAAAATCAAAATATCATTGAAGTTACTTGCAACCTTGCCGTTTTGAACTATTCAATTCAAATGGGGTATTCCATTGATGTAGAAATTTTAATTTTTTTCATCACTTGTATACATCATTAGGGAAACCACATCTAGGGCACCCCTCTCTTAAATATGCTTTTTCATGTAGCAGTGGGTGTTAATGGGGGATCAGAATGAAGAATAATTATTCCACATTCAAGCTCTCACCCAAAAAAAATTATGGATTTTAAGCAAGCAGGGAAGGATGAGGAAGATAGTGATTTCAATGAGCCTAAATTATTTGGTAGACAATGAAGCAGTAATAGCAGTAGGAGTTCCATAGCTCCTAAAACATTAGGAGAATAGATGACATATTTGAGAGGAAAAATTAATGAGGTGACTCAATTTTGTGAGAAAATCATAGACTGGCAATTTTAGATGATAATGATGATGGCTCATAGTATGGACCTATCACGACCCAACCCGACCGGAACGAATCCCTTCGCGTCGGGCCGCGACAAAAATTTAAAATCCAGTATCTAGCTTTGGAATTTGCTTCAGACTTTCTTCCAAATAGCAACCATACATAAAACAGAGAGCTACTATAAACATCCAAATATACATAGCAGTTCATCCATATTTTCTTCTTTCATCAAAAGAATCATGTATAATACAGTGCATGCCTACAGACAGAAAGAATACAACAGAAAAGCCATGATTGTACAAAAATCAAAAGTACAAAATACCTAATCTCAGATCAGACACAGAACTGCTAGTCCAAGACCTCATTCCCTCTCCCAGAACCTGAAAACCATGCAGATAACAAGAATGAGCTAACAGCTCAGCAAGACTACACCAGCCAATCAAAATCTCCAGAAACACACAACCAAAATACATCATAAGAGTAGTCATACAAAACTCAGATAAGCGTATAAGCGGACAGAATATAGATACTCAAACAGAAATCAAACAGCTGATACAAAAGAACTGAATTCATATAGCATAATATTCAAGTCAGATTTCGCAGAATCAACGAAATCGCACAGAACAAACAGAATCGTACATAACATAATTCAAATCATAAAAGCACATTTCACATAACATATATCAGATTCCTGGACCCTGACATAATCTCAATGGATTTTGACCCCTAATGCCTCCCTTCCCTGACACTGACAGAATCTCTACGAATTCTGGCCCCTTATGTCTCCCTTTGTGCTTAAAGCACCAGAACGGAACAGATATACGGAATTTTCATAACAGAATTTGTTTTCAGATTTCCCAGACCAAGACAACGGAATCACAAAGGATTCCAACCCCTTATAACTCCCTTCTGATATCACAGCACATCAAAGCATTCAAATCAGAAAAATTGAATACTTCAAAAAACTTGTTAGCGGCATAACGACAGTATATGGAATTTCCACAAAATTCACAAATTCAGAATTTTACCAAATTATCACATATAGTATAAAACATCATTGTAAGACTTTCATTATACTGAAGCAACATTTTTCAACATCTAGATAATTCATAATTTGATTAAAATATTGCACAATTCAAAATACCCGGTAAAAATTTTCTAGAAAATAATCAAAACGTGCAAAAACATTATCTCAGAAACATGCCAAAAGTTATGCGGTAAAAGTTTTACCGGTGCAAAGTTATTCCAATTTTTTCCTAACGAAAAATGAATTTGAAATAGAAAATCCGTCAAAAATCATATTTTTCAAAGTTGAGAAAGGCATAATGTGCCTTACCTCGAGTCGGTCAACTTTTTCAACTACGGCGAAAACGGGTCGAAGTCGCTCAAAATTCACTTTTTCTTCCTCTTTCTTCATTTTTCTCTCTCCTCAGCTTTCTCTCTCTTCAAAAATGACACTATTCAAATATTTATTAAGCAGGATCGTCCAAGACGATGTCCAATCATCCCGGGATGACCTTCTCTGGACTCAAAACATCTAGACAAAATTAAATTCCAATTTTCTTCATCCCTGGATGATGCTCTCTGTTCGGTTAGTCCCGACAGTTCATCCCGACGATTCCAGGTTCGTCTAGATGAACATGCATATTTTCTCTATTCGTACTGGTAGTTCGTCCGTACTAACCATACAGATTATCAACATTTCTTCAGTTCGTCCAAACGGTTCGTCACGTACTAACAGCACAAAATTTTTTTTCAAACATAAATTAAATTTTAAGGGTTTCACAATCTACCCACCTTAAGAAAAATGTCGTTCTCGACATTCCCAAAGTAAACTAAGTCAGAACAAACTTGGATACAACTCTCTCATGTCCGATTCCTTCTCCCAAGTGGCTTCTCTTGCCATTCTGAACTTCCACTGAACTTTAACCATAGGAATCTGTTTACTTCTCAATTTTTGCACATCATGAGCCAAAATCTTTTCAGGCTCTTCTTTGTACTGCAGATTCTCTTGAACTCCACATCACCAACAAACAATTTCTTTTCATAATCAGATATCCACTTTCTCAAAGAGGATACGTGAAACACGTTATGTATATCAGACATCTGATTAGGTAATAACAACCTGTAATTAGAATTACCAATCCTTTCAATGATCTCAAAAGGTCCGACATACCTTGGACTGAGCTTACTCACTCTACCAAATCTGCTAACACCTTTCATCGGACTAACTTTGACATACACAAAGTCATCAATCTGAAATTCAACCAATCTATGTTTTTTATTGTAATACTTCTGTTGTCTATCTTGTGTAGCTTTTAATCTTTCTTTAATCGAATTGATCTTCATAACAGTTTCATCCACAAAAGACCCATCACTTGTCTATCTCCCACCTCAGTCAGAGTCAAAGGAGTTCTACATTTTCGGCAATACAAAACTTCGTAAGGTGACATACCAATGCTTGACTGGTGACTGTTATTATATGCAAATTCTATCAGTGGGATATGATTTTCCCAACTGCCTCCAAAATCTAAAACACAAAATCGCAAAAGATCTTCCCGTACCTGAATAGTCCTCTCAGACTGTCCATCAGTCTGTGGATGAAAAGCCATACTGAAATGCAATTTCGTGCCCAAGCCATGTTGAATTCCTCTCCAAAGTCTGGAGGTAAACCGTCCATCCCGATCAGATACAATCACTTTTGGCACACCATATAATCTAACAATTTATTTAACATAAATCTGAGATAAGTTATACACCGGATCCGTCTGTCTGATTGGAAGAAAATGTGCAGACTTTGTCAATCGATCAACAATCACTCAAATAACATCATGCCCTTGCCTCGATATGGGGAAACCCATAGCAAAATCTATCGTCACCTCCTCCCACTTCCACTCAGGGATAGGTAACGACTGTAATAGACCTCCTGGTCACTAATGCTCTGCCTTCACTAACTGACAGGCTTCATATTTAGAAATAAATTCAGCTATGTCCTTTTTCATTCCAGGCCACCAAAATAAGATTTTCATATCTCCGTACATCTTACCACTTCCTGGATGAATAGTATAGCCTGAATAATGAGATTCGTGCATAATCTCTTTCCTCAGATCTCCAAACATAGGAATCCACAGTCTGTTCTTACAAAAAATAATGCCAGAATCAGAAATTCGTAATTCAGGTTTCTTACCAGATTTAATATGATCAATCAACTTCAAATAGTCAGCGTCTGACTTCTGAGTTTCATGAATCTTCTCTTCCAAAGAATGCTGAATATTCATCTAAGTCAAAATACCATAATCAGTAGGGAAAATCACCTCCAACTGTAATCTTTCCATATCTCGTATCAAATACTCGTCGAAAGTGAGCTGAATACAGGATAATCCTGAAGACTTTCTGCTCAGAGCGTCTGCTACCACATTAGCCTTACCAGGCTAATACTGAATCGTCAGATCATAGTCCTTGATCAACTCAAGCCACCTTCGTTGCCTCAAATTCAGATCCTTCTGAGTAAATATGTTCTTCAAACTCTTATGATCTGTGAAGATCTCACACTTGACGCCATACAAGTAGTGATGCTAAATCTTCAAAGCAAATACAACTGCAGCCAATTCCAAATCATGCGTCGGGTAATTCTTTTCATGTGATTTCAACTGTCTCGAAGCATAAGCTATTACTCGATCATGCTGTATCAGAACACAGCCCGGACCTTTAAGTGAAGCATCACTGAATACCTGAAATCCTTCCGTATCAGATGGAAGTGCTAATACTAGAGCAGAATTCAAATAATCCTTCAATATCTGAAAACTAGCTTCACACTCCGGTGTCCAAACAAAAGCTACTGACTTCTGAGTCAGTCTTGTCAGAGGTGCAGAAATTTGAGAAAATCCCTTCACAAATTTTCTATAATATCCGGCCATATCCAAAAAACTACGTATCTCAAACACCGTAGTAGGCCTTGGCCAATTAGCAACTGCTTGAATTTTCTTGGGATCAACAGAAATACCTTTGCCGCTCACCACATGACCCAGAAAAGAAATGCTCTTCACCCAAAATTTACACTTGGAGAATTTTGCATACAATTAATGTTGCCTCAAAGTCTCCAACACACTCCTCAAATGTCTGGCATGATCTTCTTTAGAAGCAAAAAATATTAGAATATCGTCAATGAAGACGATCACAAACTGATCCAGATACTCCTTGAACACTCTATTCATTAGATCCATAAAAATAGCTGGTGCGTTGATTACCCCAAAAGGCATAACCAAAAACTCGTAGTGCCCGTACCGAGTACTGAAAGCTGTCTTCATCGCATCAGCTTCCTTTACCTTCACCTGATAATATCCATATCTCAAATCAATCTTGGAGAATATAGAAGATCCAGCTAGCTGATCAAACAAATCATCAATCCGTGGCAACAAATACTTATTCTTGATAGTGACTTTATTCAAATCTCTATAATCAACACACATGCGCATTATTCCGTCCTTCTTCTTTACAAATAGAACATGTGCTCCCCAAGGAGAAACACTAAGGCGAACAAATCCTCTATCCACCAACTCTTGGAGTTGAACTTTCAATTTTGAAAGTTCCTTTGGTGCCATCCTGTATGGAGCTTTAGATATTAGAGATGTACCCGGAAAAACATCAATACAGAACTCAACATCTTTGTACGAAGGTAAACCAACTAATTCCTCATGAAATACATCTGAAAAGTCTTGTACAACTGGGATATCAAAAACAGAACCCGCATCTATATTCATATCACGTACTGATGCCAAAAACACAGTACAACCCTTCTTCCACATTCTTCTGACTTCCAACACAGAAATCAAACAAGATAAAACTCCTCTTAATCCTTGAAATACACATCTTTCACCATCCATAAGCAAGCTCATTTGTTTCTTCAAACAGTCAATTTGAGCCTCATATAGACTCAGATAATACATGCCCAAAATCACGTCATACAAAGAAATCGGTAATAAAATTAAACACGATTTCTACTTCTTACCAGAAATATTAATCTCTCAGAAACAAAATTTCTGGGCTATCAAATTATTCCCAGCCGGTAAAAGAACATAAAGAGAAACCGACAACATCACAGAATCCAGATGCAAAGCATCAAAACAACGCTCAGACAAAAATGAATGACTAGCTCCAGAATCAAACAAAACACGACAGGGATGATCAGAAATATAAACCGTACCTGTCATCACATCCAGAGCTCTCGAGCCTCTTGCTGATTCAAACTATACACACGTGGCTGAATTGGAGCTGAAGTCATAGAACCACTAGGCTCCCTCTGAATACCACTAGGTGGTTTCCTCGCCACAGAACCCGAACCACCAGCTCTACCAGATGACCCCTCAAAAACAGTACGTGGAGGAACTGTCCTCGGCCTTCCTGTTGGTCTAACAAAACCCTTAGATCTAGACTCAGATCGTAGATCAAATCCAGCTTGTGGACACTCTGCAATCCGATGTCCTGGCTGACCACATCTGAAACACTTACTAGTTATCCTGTAACACTGGCCAAAATGTCGTCGTCCACAAGTTTGACACACAGGTGCCCCACTGACTGACCCAGAACTGGTCACAATGCCACTACCAGAAACTGTAGTGGATCCTGACTATCCACTCCTCCTGGAGTCTCTAGAAACAAACCTCTTCTTTCCAAAAAACCCACTGCCAGAAGCATCACCATTGAACCTCTTCCTACTAGTAGTCCACCCCTGCTGAGTAGCCATCAGATCATTCTCTATCAGATGAGCTCTCTCCACAAGCTCAGAGAAATCAGAAATGTGAAATGGCACCAGGGGTTGCCTCAAACTATCTCGTAGTTCCCTCAAAAATATGTAGCACTTCTCAGCAGAAGTACTCACTAATTGTGGAGCATATCTAGCTAAAGCAGTAAACTCTACCTCATACTGTATAACTGTCTTGCTCCCTTGAACCAACCTCAGGAAATTCTCCTGCATTTGTTGTCTTGCATAAGGGGGTACAAATCAAGATCTGAATACTTCAGAAAATTCTTCCCAAGTAATCAAGGAGTTCAGTTTACCTTGAAATTTCTCCTCCTGCTGGCCCATCCACCTGCGCTCTGCTTCCCTATCTAACATAAAAACTACTAACGATACCTTCCTATCAAAAGGGCATTACATGCCGTCAAATGTCTTTTCCAACCTCCTCAGCCAATCCTTAGCTGCTCTGGGCTCAACAGTGCCCTCAAACCTCGGAGGCTTCAATCTCAGAAACATTTGTAGATGTCTATCTACCTCTTCAGATCCAACAGCAGAATCTCTATTCTGAGTCTCGCTCATCATCTAAGCAACCAGCGTAGTAAACTATGAAACTGTATCAGAACCAACCACTAGAGCAGTACTGTTCACAGGAGCTGCCTAACTAGCACTCTGCCAATCAGTCATATCTGGGTCTAACAGATCTATAATCACATAGAAAACTATGTACATAAAATAACATAATAAAAATCCAGACAAACTAGAACTACCCCGACAGACTTATAGATTAATTCCTATAGCTCTGTCTTATAATCCAAATTCCAAAATTATTGCTCTGATACCACTTAAGTTTGTCACGACCCAACCCGACCGGAACGAATCCCTTCACATCGGGCCGCGATAAAAATTTAAAATCCAGGATCTAGCTTTGGAATTTACTTCAGACTTTCTTCTAAATAGCAACCATACATAAAACACAAAGCTACTATAAACATCCAAATATATAGAACAATTCATCCATATTTTCTTCTTTCATCAAAATAATTATATATAATACAGTGCATGGCTACAGATAGAAATAATATAACAGAAAAGCCATGACTGTACAAAAATCAAAAGTACAAAATACATAATCTCAGATCAGACACATAACTGCTAGTCCAAGACCTCCTTCCCTTTCCTAGAACCTAAAAATCACGCAGATAATAAGAATGAGCTAACAACTCAGCAAGACTTCACCAGCCAATCAAAATCTCTAGAAACACACAACCAAAATACATCAAAAGAGTAGCCGTACATAATTCAGATAAGTGTATAAGCATACATAATATAGATACTCGAACAGAAATCAAACAGCTGATATAAAAGAACTGAATTCATATAGCAAAATATTCAAGTCATATTTCGTAGAACCAACGAAATCGTACAGAACAAACAAAATCATACAGAACAAACAGAATCGTACATAACAGAATTCAAATCATAAAAGCACATTTCACATAACAGATATCAAATTCCCTGACCCTAACAGAATCTCAATGGATTCTGGCCCCTTATGCCTCCATTCCCTGACACAAACAGAATCTCTACGGATTCTGGCCCCTTATGTCTCCCTTTGTGCTTAAAGCACCAGAACAGAACAGATATACATAATTTTTAGAACATAACTTGTTTTCAGATTTCTCGAACCCAGACAATGGAATCACAAAGGATTCCAGCCCCTTATAACTCCCTTCTGATATCACAGCACATCAAAGCATTTAAATCAGAAAAATCGAATACTTCAGAAAATTCGTTAACGACATAACGGCAGTATACGGAATTTTCAAAAAATTCAAAAATTCAGAATTTTACCAAATTATCACAGATAGTATAAAACATCATTGTATGAGTTTCATTATAATGAAGCAACATTTTTCAACATCCAGATAATTCGTAATTCGATTAAAACACCGTAGAATTCAAAATACCCTGTAAAAATCTTCCAGAAAATAATCAAAATGTGCAAAAACATCATCTCAGAAACATACTAAAAGTTATGAGGTAAAAGTTTTATCGGTGCAAAGTTATTCCAGTTTTTCGCTAATGGAAAATGAATTTGAAATAGAAAATCCGTCAAAAATCATATTTCTAAAAATTGAGAAAGGCATAATGTGTCTTACCTCAAGTCGGTCAACTTTTTCAACTACGGCGACAGACGAAAATGGGTCGAAGTCGCTCAAAATCCACTTTTTCTTCATCTTTCTTCATTTTTGTCTCTCCTCAGCTTTCTCTCTCTTCAAAAATGACATTATTCAGATATTTATTAAGCAGGATCGTCCAGGACGATGTCCGATCGTCCAGGACGATGTCCGATTGTCCCGGGAAGACCTTCTCAGGACTCAAAATGTCCAGACGAAAATAAATTCCAATTTTCTTCGTCCCTAGACGATGCTCTCTGTTTGGTTCGTCCCGACGGTTCGTCCCGACAGTTCCAGGTTCGTCCAGACGAACATGCATTTTTTCTATGTTCGTACTGGCAGTTCGTCCGTACTAACCATACATATTTTCAACATTTCTTCAGTTCGTCCAGACGGTTCGTCCCGTACTAACAGCACAAATTTTTTTTCAAATATAAATTGAAAATTTAAGGGTTTCACAGGACCAACAACACACGTATTATAGATACATCTCAGACTTTAATGATGCACTTGTTGATATGTTTGAGAGTATCCCTTTCGTGGACCATCCTAAACAACTATACTTTCCCTCTCACCTACCTACAATCTCTTTGTTTGCCAGCCTCAACAGAAAGGACATAATGATGATGATGATGATGGTGATGATGATGATAAGGATGAGGAAGACCCTGATTCTTAAAGTTAGGTATTAAATTTTTTTCTTGAGAGAGAGTGAGAGTTTAGAGGCTACTTTGGTTGGGTAGCATATTTTTATTTGATTTGGGAAAGGATACTATGTTGTATGCATAATGTAGTTGAAGACTTAAAACTTAGCACTTATGGGAGGCAAACCACTTGTGATTATTTGTATGGTGCCTTAAAGTATTAGTTATCTTGTACTAGTGTTATTGTTTTATATCACATGTTTTATGTATTTCTATCACTCATATGAGAATATGTGTTTGTTATGTTTGTTTATGTTGGTATTCATATTGTATTGAATTCCCCTTATACTTAAATTTTTACATTATTTTTTATTAATATTTCTGCATTTTGATTATCTAAATAATCTTAATAAAAATGATAATTAAAAATTGCATAAAATAAAAGTAATAATAAAACCCTAGATCATAATTTAAAACAACATTGCTTTATACTTCATAGATTAGGAAAAAACTAAAAATTAACTAATTTGGATCATTTAAGTTACTTAACTAAAAATTAAAACTTATTTATTTATACATTGATCTTAAATTGAAGATGAATAATTAATGTTAAAGAATAGATATGGGTATATTAAAACTAAAAATCATAAAGTAAATCAAAATTTAATTAGTAAACTTCTTAAATCCTTATAATAATATTATTAAGATTGTGAAGAGATGATAAGCAAAATTGATATTCAAAATCATTAACTATGTACTCAAAAAATAAATAAAAGAAAATGAACTTAAAAAGAGTTTTAAAATGAAAAAGAAAAAATAAAGGAAAAGAAAAAGAGTACATTCAAAAATTGCTATCAGTTAAAAGCTTAGAATCTGACTGCAGTCTGATATTAACATTCAAGGACAAGATTAAAAAAACTAATACAAATAAAGGTGAACTAATGAAAATTTAATACTAACTATAAATGCATCTAGTCTTTAATCTACATTATTCAATTTAAAATTCAATAATTAATAATTATCTTCATAGCAAGTATTTATAATAAGCAATGATAAGAATGACCGGTTAGCATAATTATTAGTATTTTACAAACTAGAATTATAATTTTTTTCATTTTCACCACTTTTAGACTGTGATGCATTATCCTATAGTTTAGTAATTTTAAATTATCAATTTTTATTTTTGTTGTTTAATGAAGCAGAATAGTATAATTTTTATTTTCTTGAGGACAAGCACGAGTATAAGCTGGGGAGAATTTGATGTGTGTAAATTACGTTATATTTTTATATGTATTTTTATCAATTTAAATGTGTTGTTTTAGTTTTTGTGTAGGAAAAACTCAAAAATAATAGAAAATTTAAATTAGAGTACAGTGTCGCAGCATCTGAAAATTTCATGCCATAGTGCTAACTTCCACACCAGTAAAGCACCACACTTGGATAGGGCAGAACCGTGTTCACTATCTTCAAGCGCAGCGGCATCAAAATTGTTAGCTTGCAGTGTCATGTTCACTGCTTTCAAGCACCACTACGGCACAATATATCATGTCTTGGTGTCAAATATGCCATTAAGCATCACAATGTTCAAAAGTCATCAGTGAGTAGTGTAGCAATTGTAACTTTAAAGGAGCCCAATCTGCTATTAAAGCAATGAAACTGTTCACTAAGTAACTTTTTTACATCGTAAGTGCCGTGGCAGTGTAGAAGTTCCAATGCCAAAGAGTTAATTCATTTTAGGGATGTCGTAATGTCTTAGGGATGTCGTAATGTCATTCCTTCAAGCGATGTAACAGCACATACTATTTTTGTGTTATTCTATGAATATTGGTGATGTTATGTTTGTAGGGGAGTTTAGTCACTTATCTAATTTCAATACTTTTAAAAGTACTTCTTTAAATCTCTTAGGATTAATTCTAAGGGAGAATATAAAAATGCTAGATACAATCATTAGAACATTTATTCAGTGTTTATTTGAGCAACTCTGTATGTTAAGAAAGGAGTCTAGAGGAGATAAATTGATCCTTCCTAGTGATATCACACTTTTGTATTGTTGTTCTATCATGATTTCAATGAAAATGAGTTTGCTTATATTTTCTATCATGTCTGGCTAATTCTCTTCTTCAGATTGATAATGTAGAGAACATATTAAGCACTAATAAAGATTTTTATGCTATAAGTTAAATAATATTTTTAATATTATTTTTCTCTTTATTTAATACACATAGTGGTCATATGTGTAGTTAAAATCTAGTGTGAAGTATATCCTTGACAAAGGAATGCAAGAACAATAAGGAATATTAAATTAGTATGTTTGTATACCTAAGCATATAATGTAAAATATGTTAGGTTCTTAAAGAGATTATATAATTATATGAGGTCATTAGTTATCCTTTTCACGCTTACAATCTTGATGGAGATCTAGGGATACATATGCTCAAAATCACATTTATAAATAAGAGTTTCATTAAGAAAGACATGCAATTTATATTCATCAATCCAAAATACTTTATTTAAATATTATGTACATTATTTTTATTATTTATATTCAATTGTTGAATCTCCATAACCAACATTTTTATTTTAGTAGGATAAGTTTATTAATAGAGTAAATGGTAGTAATTGATTGTTATAAATCATACTTTCTTGTGGGTTCAACTATCTACTTTATTACTTAGTTTGGTATGCATACTTACGTATATTAAGTGTTGATTATTATTTTTAATATATCAAAGAAAATATAAGAATTATTTAGAGTAGATATAGCCTTAAGCATTTTAATAATTCAAAGTGTACTCCAGAGCCCCCATCAACGAAGAGCAGTTCCACTCTGGACTTTTTTTGAGGGACCATATGGTAGATCCGGTGGTTCTAGTTAGATGGCAAGGAGGTCATTTTAGTAGTGGCAAAGAGTTTGGTAGTTCTATTGCCCTAGCTCCAATTTAGCCATGTGTATATAATTTGACTCAACAGGAGGCTTATGATGCTCCAGATGTTATGATAGGTATGGCTTATATTTCTGAACATCCATGTCATATTTTATTTGATTATGGAGTTATTCATTTATTTATTTTTGAGCATTTCTTAGATTTATTACACTTGCCTTCAGTTGTACAACCTATTTCTCTTTTTGTTACCTTATCAACTATAGATGATAAGAAATTCAGTGGATTTTTATTTCTATGATATTGAGCTTTCTGATTAAAATGGAATTTTGATTTGATTTTATTACCTATTTTTTCATATGATGTTATTTTAGTTATGAACCAGTTGATTGGTATAAGTCTCAAATTGATTGCTTTAAGAAGCTACTTTATTTTTTGGGAATGAAAATTGTATATTTTAGGGAGTTAGAGGTGTTTTATGTTGTTTGATCTCTATTATGAAAGAAGATAGATTATAGAATAAGGGTTACATAGTATTTTTAACATCATTAGGATATAAGAGTATAAATTCTAGTCTTCTCTTTGATATCCCAATAGTACAAGAATTTTTTGATGTATTTCTTAAGGATTTAATCAGTTTTCCTCCATACATAGACATAGAGTTTGGTATTGATATATATTTTTGGTATAGCCTTGATATTTAATGCTCTGTATAGAATGCCGCCTAAGGAACTTCAAGAGTTGAAGGTTCATCTTTAAGAGTTAGTTGACAAGCAATTTATTCATCCTAGTGTGTCTCCGTAGAGAGCACATATTTTATTTGTGAAGAAAAAAGATGGTACGATGCATATATGTATTAACTATAGGGAGTTGAACAAAGTTATAATCAATAACAAATATTCTCTACCATGAATCGATGATATATTTAATCATCTTACTAGATTTTTTGTATTCTCAAAGATTGATTTCATATATAATTATCATCAGGTGAATGTCAAAGAGTCTGATATGATGAAACCAGCTTTCAATATGACACATGGATATTTTGAGTTCTTAGTCATGCCTTTTTGGATGACAAATGCACCAGCTATCTTTATGGATCTTTTGAATAAAGTGTTAAGAGAATTTTTTAGATCAGTTTGTTATTATTTTTATAGGTGACATTCTAATTTATTCTATTTATGAGGAATATCTTACCAGGCATTTCAGAATTATTTTAGAGATAATGAGGCAACATTAGATATATGCCAAATTCTTGAAATGTGAGTTTTAGCTGAAGAGTATTACTTTTAGGGCCACGTGGTGAGTAGTGCTAGTATTTCTATTAATCCTTAAAAAGTTTAGGAAGTCATTGATTATTCGAGGCCTACTAATGTGTTTGAGTCATGTAGTTTTTGGGTTTGGTTGGATATTATAGAAAGTTTATGAAGGAATTTTCTCATATTTTTGCACTTCTAACAAGACTGACTTAGAAGTTAGTTGCTTTTATCTATACACTAGAGTGTATATTAATTAATATAGATTAAAGGATTGCTTGACTTTTGTACTAATTTTGAATCCTTTATCTGGTACATAATGATTTCAAGTATTTAGTGATGCTTCACTAAGAGGTTTGGTATGTATTTTGATGTAGCATGGTAGGGTTATAGCTTATGTTTCCAAAATGTTAAAGCTACATGAGAAGAACTATCTGACATAAAATCTAGATATTGATACTATTGTACTTTCTTTGAAGATTTAGCAACATTACTTATACAATTTTAGGTGTTAAATTTTCATTGATCGTCAGAGTCTAAAGTATATATTCACTCGGAAGAACTTGAACCTGAGGTAAAGGAGATGGCTTGAGTTAATTAACATACCATGATATGACTATTCAGTATCGTCCTAGTAAGGTTATGGAGGTGCAGATGCTCTCAGTAGGAAATCTTCTGGATTAGTATACAACTTAACTTTGATGAGTATTTGATATGAGATATGGAGTTATTATAGTTGGAGGTGAAGTTTTCTACTTATTGGGATTATAGTATTTTGGCTTAAATAATAATTTAACCTTCATTGTAAGAAAAGATTCAAGAATCCCAGTGGTCAGATACAGAGTTTTCGAAGTTAATTGATCTGATTAAATCTGATAAGAAATCTAAACTATAAGTTTCTGGTCATGGTATTATTTTATGTATGGATAGATTATGGGTTCCTATTTTTAGAGATTTGAGGAGGCAAATTATGCATGAGGCTCACTATTTAGAATATACTATTCATCCAAAAAGTATTAAGTTGTTTGGAGATTCGACAGGTATATTTTAAAAGTCTAGATTGAAGAAGAACATATGAAAGTTTTTTTTTTTTTTTAAATGTGAGGCTTGTCAGTTAAGGAATACAGAGCATCAATAATGGGCAATCTTCTGCAAACATAATATATTCTAGAGTGGAAATGGGAAGAGGTGATAATGAATTATTTTTATAGGTTTTCCAAGATCAAGGTAGGGCCGTGATGTTATATGGGTTTAAGTTGATCAACTAATGAAGTTTACTCATTTTCTTTCAATCATATAGACTAATCCAATAGTCACGTTATCACAAATATATGTCAAAGATTTTATCAGATTTCACAGTGTGCCAAAGGTGATTATACTCATTATAATGGCAAATTTATCACCATATTATGGAGAGGTATTCAACAAGGACTAGGTATGAAATTACACTTCAATATAGCTTTTCATCCACAGATACATGAATAGTCTTAATTACTATTCATATATTGGAGAATCTTCTTATGTTCCAAATTTTAGGGATAGTTAGGAGGATCATATCCCACTGATAGAGTTTAATTATAACAATAATTATAAGTCCAGTATAAGTATGTCTCCATATAAAGCTCTGTATGGAGTGAAGAACTTCTTTGACTTTGATAGAGGTGGGAGATAGATAGGTGATGGGATTAGCCTTTATGGATGAAACTACAATAAAAATCAATTTGATCAGAGAAAGGTAAAAATCTACACATGATAAATATAAGAAGTATTATGATTAGAAATACAGGTTAGTTGAGTTTTCAAATTGACAAGTTTGTGTATGCCAAAGTCATCCCTATGAAAGGTTTCAGCATATTTAGAAAAAATCAATAAGCTAATTCCAAGGTACATTTGACATTTTGAGATCATTGAGAAGATTGATAGTTCTGCTTAAAGCTTATTATTACTTGATCATATGTCTGTTATGCATAGTGTGTTCCATGTATCTTTTAAGAAATTGGGTATTTGATTCTAGGTAGAGATTATCTGCTGATAATATTGATGTTCATAAGAATATGCATTCTAGGGAAGAACTCAATAGGATTTTGGCATATTATGAGAGTAAATTGAGGAGTAAATAAATTCCAATGGTTAAGGTACAGTGGAAGCACATGATAGCCAGATAGGCTATGTGGGAGAAGGAATTTGAGATGCTATAATTATATGTAGATTAATTCTGACTTTTTCTAGTTTGGTAATGTTGAGGATGATATTTTTTAATGAGCAGATTGTGATAACCCTTAATTTTTTTAAGAGTGTTTTTCTAGAACAGTCAAAAATTATTTTAGGAGTGATTAAAAGTCCAAATTACAAATCCTCTTCGTCATAGCATATATAGTGTAGTGTTTTAATTACCCTATTTTTTCATAATTTTTAGGCTTGGGAGAAATTTTTAAGAAATTGACATTTAATTGCACAAGTGGGAATTTTGTGATTATTAGGCGTCCAATGCTAATTGATTTCATATGAGTGTTTTAGGATACTTAACTGACATGTGAATAGTTTTTTATAGTTTTTGAATTCCTAGATTTTAAGATATAAAAGAATTTAGATAAATTTTAAGTTTTAAAATTAAATAATTAGAATAATAATATTTTATTATAAAATTATTTTCCATTAATAAAAAATATTTTTAAAAGCCATCAAGCTTTTGATTTCTGTTAACAGAGAGGGATTTGGAAAATAAAGAAAAAAAAAAGAGAGGAGAGAGAAAGAGAGAGAAAAAGTCTAATTTTAGAGGTCTTAGAGCCATTTTTCCGATGACTCAGTTGGAAAACTTGTTCATCTCGAGGTAAGTCAAATTATGTCCATCTCAATTTTCAAAAATACATAATTTTTACCAAAAAATTTTTAAAAACTTTATTTCTATTAGCAAAAAATGGGGTTAACTTTGCACTCATAAAACTTTCACAACGTGACCTTTTATATATTATAAAGATTAAGATTATGAATATTTTGAATATTTTCTAAAAATTTTACAATATAGGTTTTTAAATTTTGATGTTTTTATTAAATAGAAAATTATTTTGATTATGAAAAATAATGATATAATACGATTAAAGTCTTAAAATATTATTTTACTCTATCCTTGATAATTTGATTATTTTCTAAAAATGTGAATTATTGTTTAGTATATATATTTTTTTAATTTAGTGTTATAAAAAACTATGTATTTTTGACACATGCTCAATTAAGTTTTAATTGCTATAATGTGATAATATATGTGTATATGTGATTAAATTATATCCACTTAAAAACATAAGTGGTCAAAATCTTTTGAAATTATGTATGTGTCAGGAAATATTATGATTCCTACGCACATGTTTGGTGCTATAAGCATAAAAGGGAGTGATAAGAGGCTAGTATTCTTTAAGATTCTATCTAGGTCCATAGAATAAGATATGAACTGCTCTATGATATAAACTGTAATTTATTTATGTTCTCAATAGTATTATTTAAAAAATTGAATAACTTCTATGCTCTTATTATATTTCTCAGGACAATGATCTAATAGATTGCATTTAACTACTTTTAAATATTTAGCAAAAATATTAATATTTTTTTTTTTTGAAAATTTAGATTAGATTATATGGCCTACTGAGCTGTTGTAACTCACTATTATTTTCTTTTGTTTTTAAGGATCTAGGAAAGGGGAAGAAATTGTTGATTAGAAATCAAAGTCAAATATTAGTTTATATGTATTTCTTCTTTTTTATGCAATCATGACTAGTTTATTATTCAGCTCTGTAACTTCTATATGTAGCCATATTCTATAGTATAATATATATATATATATATATATATATATGAAATGAAAAAAATATTATGGATGAGTTTATTTTTAGTATTTGAATGTTTTAGTGGCTTTGTAGTCTGTAGTTTATTTAAAATGAATATTGAAAGAGAATCTATAACATGTCCTAGTCGGGTTGGGTTGTGACACTCCTCCCCTCTTTCAGGTGAAGAATGATGGTCTATTATAATTTTTTAGGAGTATCATGCTCGGTAAATATGGAGAAGATCAAGTGTAAATTTGGAGAGTTCTGTGACTCATAGAAATTCCCTTTGATCATAGAGCATTTATTTAGCATTTAAGCACCTTAATGATGTCAGAATTGGATGATCTTGGGCTCATTTGATTCATATTGTCTAGGCACTTAATTCCATTATAAGCATGTCATATTTGAATATTATTTTATCGTCTAATTGATTCTTTGAAACTTCTAAGTACACGTTGATCCTTTGATTTGAGCTCATTAGGGCTCATATTGCTGTTATTATGTCATCTCCTTTAGATGTTTAATTTGACAATAAGTTTTTTGAAATCAGATTTTGGATTATCCTGAATATAATTTTGGAAGTTTTTTAATTTATATTTGCATCGAGATTTATGCTCGATCAAGATAATGTTTTGGTGACATATTAATTCCCCCCCCCCCAAGTTTCAGAGTTGAAGCTTGTAGAGTCCGAAATACACGTTTAAGCTTTTGAAAAATTGTCGATGTATAATTATAATTTCAAACAAATTACAATGTGTGATCAGTCCTTGGATGTCAACATGGATCTCTCCTCAGGGTCATGAACCAAGTAAAACATCCTGGATCATAACTTTAGGATGCTCTAAAGTTGGCGTGCCGATCAAAGCATAAAATATTAGAAAATTTAGCTCCTGACTTTCGAAATTACTCTACATTGGATAAAGGTATTTTTTGCTCCAAACACACCAAATTCGAATATAGACGTTAAAAAATGGTTTCGAGACTCCAAAAACATATGAATTGGATTTTCTGGGCCGAAATATGGCCTAAACAATGCTTGGCAGCCAAATCAACAGGCAAGCTGGTCAATCATAGATTATCCAACGATCCCCCTGTATTGGCTCACGTGTAATCCGAACGTGCGTAAAGGGAGTGTTAGCCATTGCATTAGTAAAAATATATTACTTTATTTAATTATACATTTTAAAAATATTTTTGTATCTATTTATTAATAATAAATTATTTAACATGAATATGAATATGAATATGGTGTGTGTGTGCGAGCGCGCGCGTTTGTATGTGTGTGTGAATTATATTTAAACTTATAATATAAATTAGGAATAATTTATATTAAATTTTTAAGCTTATATCCATGCTAAATATAGATTAAATATGAATTAAATTTAAATTTTTAAATGATCTAAATTAAAAAATACAGATGATCTTGTATGAGTATGAATTCTTCTTATTTTTTAATTATAAATTTCTATTATTATATAATCATTACATCATTATTATATCCTTTTTAACTTATTTAAATAACTTCAGTATTTATTACTTCAATCGTTTCAATCTCCCAATTCAATCCCACTTCAGCAATTGAATTTCAAGCCAGTTTTTCTAATTTTATGTTTGATTCTGTTTTTACAATCTTGCTATTTGTAGTAGAAGTTAGCATGTGAATGATCAATAAACTTTATTTGAATGCTTTGAAGAAAGCCATATTTTGCTTTGGGCTATCCTTTTCAAATGAAAGGGGAAATGTAAAGTACGGCACCTACGTTGGGTGTTTATTAAAAAATAGTTAAGACTCGGAGTATTTTCACTTGTTGAGATTTAGTTAAAGCTCCAATTTGATGAGAAAAAAAATTCTTTCGCTCAAGTACTAAGACTTGGATTATTTCTGTTTAGATTTTACATGCATTTTACGGGCGGTTGTCGTTGGCTATTAGGACAGATAGATGGACTCTTTTTTATTAATCATAGCATAACTCCTTGCAAAAATTTTACTAAGCCGTTTTATAATAATACTCGAATTAGAATCATGCTATATCGTAACCATGGGCTACACAATACAGCTATGGCAATCAACTACAGCAGCAATTTGCAGCAACAAATATAAAAAAAATTTATAATACATCTAAAAATTATTTTCAAATGCATCAAATTTAAATAAAAAATGAATTTTAAATTTTAAAAAAAAAAAAAAAAAACTATATTACATATAAAATTCATCTAACCAAAATATTTCAATTATTGAAATGCATTACACAATAAATGCAGTCAACCAAACGATAAAATAAAGAAAAATACCTTTACACATGTAAATCTATAGTTTTATAGTCAAAATTGTATTAATTAAAACTAGACTGAATACAATTGATAAAACGAGATCAATTACAAATCTAAATTCATGTAACGAGGTAATAAATATTTAATTTATAAGTAAATAAACATATAATCAACATATTTATAGAATGCAATTTTAGATCATGCATGATCTTCTCATAAAATACAACAAAAATTGAAGTGTTAAAAAATATGTGAAATTTTACAAAGGTAGCAAAGCATTCTCTAATGTAAAATCAAAACTATAATCTAGGCTTTTATCTTTTATATATACAAGAAAAATATAATCCAAATCTCATCACGTTGAACTTGAAATATGCTTCATATACTTGATAAAAACCAAACTATAAGACAATACCTACAATATTAGAATAATCATGACTCCACCCCTTTCTGCCAACTACACCATAAAAATAAACGCAATAGATAGAAGAGTACATATGTTCTAATATATCTCAAAAGAAATAATTTTAAGCAGACAAAAAAGATACTAGGAAGGCTACATAGTACATGATAACTACATTCTACAGTTCATAGAGGGGTAAAACGATCTAACGTTTTGCAACGGCAACCAAAACTAACATTGACATAGAGACAAAAACCTTGAACATGGGACTCTCCCAGAAGTTTTGTTTCTCATTTGAATTCTTTACCTTCTGTTGCCTTAATGCAATTTGTTCTCTAAGCTCCCTGAGTGCCATGTCGCGCTTCTCTCCCATCTGCATATTATTCAAAGAGAATCTTGTCAAAAACTCAAAATTTTGTATCTTGGTTCGAGAAGATTGTGTGTAAAACTTGATACAGCTGCTTTAAAATAACTGCATTTAAAATTTTAACTCCTAAGCTAATTTGATTTGGTAAAGAGAGTGAAATTCACTTTCAGAACTGCAGTTATTCAGTAAAAAATTCATGAAAATGAGTTTCTATTTTTGAAACACCCCTTCATTTAAAAAATGAAAAATGAACTCCAATAATAAGGGATTGAAAATGATCTTCAGTTTTACATGTTTACATAATACTAAAGATATAATAACATGAAGTTCACGAACTGATGGATCAAGAATTTGATAGGAAGTGCTTGTATTCACAAGCAACCTATCCAAAATCGGCGAACCAACAGCAGCCAAATGGCTGTCCACAGCAGGAAAACAGCAGATTTCTGCTGTTTACAGTAGGAAAACAGCACTTGTTCGGGAAAATACGAGAGAAAACTCAAGAAAAAGACTTGTATTCCACTTAAACGATGAATAAAAGAGCAAGATACAATTGATCCTCAATTCGAGAGGAGGATCGATCTCTCCCAAATCTCTAGACGCCGCTAGAGCCCTAAGAAAACCTAAATCTACCAGATCTCAAATTTCAGCCAAATTCAAGATGATCAAACCCTAGGAAAATCTACTATTTAATGCATACAAATCAAAAGGAAATCCCTAAACAGTCCCTACATTCAAATTCCCCTCTTAATTTCCCCAAAAAAGCTTCCTATTCGGCTCCCGCAAGGCGTGCGGTGCGCGCGGCCTCCGCCCAGGCGAACAAATCGCCTGTTTCGCGATATTCGGGCGTGAACCGGTCCCGCCTGGACCGGCTGGACCGGTCCAGTGGACCGGTCTAACA
>NW_021319908.1:822303-947808 GCF_001605985.2 Dendrobium catenatum | reverse complement strand
AATGTTCCCCTCCCTCAAGGAGAAAATGAATAAAAAATATTCATTTAAGAGGGATAATGTCGAATAAAGGTGATGCACAAGATTGTGCGAATTATAGAGGTATTAAGTTAATGTGTCATACTTTAAAACTATGGGAGCGAGTTTTGGAGCATAGGTTGCGGCGTGATACTAATGTTTCTCAAAATCAATTTGGATTCATGCCGGGTAGGTCGACTATGGAAGCCATACATTTATTAAGAGGTTTGATGGAGAAATATAGAGAAAATAAGGAGGATCTACATATGATATTTATTGATTTAGAAAAAAACATATGAAAAAGTTCCAAGAGAAGTGCTATGGAGAGTTCTTGAAAAGAAAGAAGTCAATAATGCTTATATTCAAATCATTAAAGATATGTATGTAGGAGCTATTACTTGTGTTCAAACACAAGATGGATTGACCAAGTATTTCCCTATTTCGGTTGGGTTGCTGATAGGAAGTCCTTGTATTCACAAGCAACCTATCCAAAATCTGCGAACCAACAGCAGCCAAATGGCTGTCCACAGCAGGAAAACAGCAGATTTCTGCTGTTTACAGCAGAAAAACAGCACTTGTTCGGGAAAATACGAGAGAAAACTCAAGAAAAGACTTGTATTC
Organism: Dendrobium catenatum; assembly: GCF_001605985.2. Classification (NCBI taxonomy): domain Eukaryota; kingdom Viridiplantae; phylum Streptophyta; class Magnoliopsida; order Asparagales; family Orchidaceae; genus Dendrobium; species Dendrobium catenatum. The sequence continues at coordinate 947,172 of NW_021319908.1, read as the reverse complement.
CACTTAGACGATGAATAAAAGAGCAAGATACAATTGATCCTCAATTCGAGAGGAGGATCGATCTCTCCCAAATCTCTAGACGCCGCTAGAGCCCAAAGAAACCTAAATCTAAGAGATCTCAAATTTCAGCCAAATTCAAGATGATCAAACCCTAGGAAAATCTACTATTTAATGCATACAAATCAAAAGGAAATCCCTAAACAGTCCCTACATTCAAATTCCCCTCTTAATTTCCCCAAAAAAGCTTCCTATTCGGCTCCCGCAAGGCGTGCGGTGCGCGCGGCCTCCGCCCAGGCGAACAAATCGCCTGTTTCGCGATATTCGGGCGTGAACCGGTCCCGCCTGGACCGGCTGGACCGGTCCAGTGGACCGGTCTAACAGAATTATTTTTATTTAAAAACATATATTAAAAAAACACAAACACAATTGTCAGGCACAAATAAAAATGAAGCTTGTTACAACCCAAATAAATACAGAACTAAGTTCGTAAGAAATTAATTTCTGCAAACAAAATAGCCCATGTCAGTTAAATAAAACTCGTGTGAAACTCAACTCGAATCACTTCAAACTACTTGCACTAAAACAAAGCTATGCAAGCAATAATTTACTTATACTTGTAGGCCATAACAATGTTATTGCTACTTCAGATCTTAGAACTTTTTCAAGTAAGACGCTAAGTTTTATTGTGGAACTTAACAAAAGGAACAGCTTTCCACTTGCTCTGGAAGTTATTTAAGGAAGATTATTCCTATTGCATTTGAAAAAGTTGTAAATGTATCCAGATGCTTTATAAGGACAATTAACACAAGTCAACAGATTTCCAAACAAACAATTGGAAAGGTCTTATTAAAGAGCTACTTTTAAGCCATGTCATGAATCTGTTTTGTTAATCCACTTCTACAGCAATATATAAATAAATATTAAACTCAAATGTATGGAAAAAAGGCACTACTATATAAGACAAATTTGATATGGTTAAAAATTCAGTAATTTTACCTTAATTAAGAGCATCACGGGAAAGGAATAAATAGAACGAGGACAAGAAAATGTAAATTCATTACCCTTTGAAGCTTCCGCATCTGAGATCTTGTTTCTTGGAGACAAAACTCTAGCTTCAGGACTTTCTTCTTTAGTTCCTGGTCAGCTCTCCTATGCTTTTCAAGCTATAGAATATATATAAGCACAAAAAACAATCTAATCAAATTTTACAGAAAACATTATTGGTTCTAAGGCCATAAATGAAGATGGCATACCTGTGATTCGAGTTCTTTTGTTTTGTGTTTCCATTGTGCAGACAAGAAACGGATCTCATCCCTCAATCGAGAAATCTCATCATCCTTGGCAATTAAAAGTTTATTTATTTTATCATAATTTCGTATAGATAGTTCTTCTAAAATGTTCCGCAGCTCACAATCTCTGATATCTCCAGCTTTTGCAACAGCACACTGGATCTCATTCTCCATTTTCAAGACATGTTCTTTTAATTGTTTTTGAGACAGCTCTCTTTCTTGGAGATTCCTTTGCAGTTGATCTAATTGCTCCCCTAAGCTATTGACACGTATTTCATTTTCTTTTATGCAGCTATTTTTCTCATCTAATTCTTTTAGCAAGGATAAACACTGGGACTGGGCAGATTGAGCTGATGCAGCACTAGCCTCAGCTGTAGCATGGGTAACAAAAAGCTTTGATCTTAAATCATCCAACTCCCTCAGGTACTGCGTTAAAACAAAATCCTTAAAAGTAAACACCAAGATTAAAAAAATTGTGACAAGATCATAAAATATAACTGATTTCTTGCATCATTATTGTTTCATAAGGAATTTAAAAATAGGTGTAATCAAGGTGAATAAAAGGATGACGAAACTGAGACAAGAATGGAAAAGCAGGGAGACAGAGGATACCGCAGGGAAGGAGACTCAGAGAAAATAGAAATGTAAATGTCTTATATTCAAAAGAGGTGTACAATGCTATGTATATATAGAGGCTTAAGCCGGTTACAGATTAAATGGAAAATACACTATTTAATTACATTCTAATATGGTCCCTCAAATTAAGCATTCTTTGATCGAATGGTTAATTTGTGTCGGAGATCATTGAATCTTGAAATGGAGAATGGTTTGGTCAGTATGTCCGCCACTTGATCCTTGGAGGGTATGTGTTCGAGGTGAATCTCCCCGGAGCTAATTTGTTGACGGATGAAGTGGTAGTCGATCTCTATGTGTTTTGTACGTGCATGGAAGACGGGATTCTTGGCGATTGCTATAGCCGATGTATTATCACAATGTATAATGGTTGGATTGGGTTGAGGCAGTAGAAGTTCGCCGGCTAAACGGCGAAGCCAGAGGACGTCGGATGCCGCGGCGGAGAGTGACCGGTATTCGGCTTCTGTCGACGACTTAGCCACTGTGACTTGCTTTTTCACCGTCCAGGAGAGAAGATTTGGCCCAATGAATGTGCAATATCCTGAAATAGACTTTCGATCACTTGTGTCGGATGCCCAATCTGCGTCCGAATAGGAATGTAGCTCCAATTTGCCTATGGTGATGGGCAAACCGTAAGAGAGTGTGCCATTGATATACCGAAGTAGGCGTTTAAGGTCTTTAAAGTCTTGGTCGGTTGGAGACTGCATGTGTTGGCAAACCCGATTCGTAGCATAGGCTATGTCTGGTCGGGTGATCGATAGGTACTGAAGTGATCCTGCGAGACGGCGGTAGAGTGATGGATCCGAAAACGGAGGACTGAGAGCTGTCGGCGGGCGAGTCTTGTTCGTGTAGGTGTTGGGGCCGGCTTGCAGTCCTTGAAGCCTGCATCATTGAGAAGTTTAGTAGCATAATGTTCTTGAGATAGAAAGTATCCGGTTGAGGATTGAGTTACCTGGTGCCAAGAAAAAGGGAGATGTGTCCTAGTCGTTTGAGAGCGAATTGTTTTTGTAGCTGATGGAGAAGTCTGTCTATGGCAGTTGTGTTGTTTCCGGTGACAAGAAAATCATCCACGTAGATTAAGATGTATAGCTGAGTTTGTCCGTTGTGAAGAAGAAGTAAGGACGGGTCCGAGCGGGTGAAATTGAACCCTTGTGATTGGAGAAACGAAGTTAGTTTTTGGAACCATTGACGAGGAGCCTGCTTCAATCCGTATAAAGATTTATGAAGTTTGCAGACGGCCGTTGGATTGCTGGAATCAATAAATCTGGGGGGCTGCCTCATGTAGATATCGTCCGGCAAGTCACTGTGGAGGAAGGCATTTGATACGTCTAACTGGTGCAGTGGCCATTGACGATGAAGAGCGAGAGTTAGGAGGAGACGAATAGTCGGCATTTTCGCTACGGGACTGAATGTCTCGGTGTAATTGATGCCATACTGTTGATTGTAACCAAGTGCGACGAGGCGAGCCTTGTGACGATCAATCTGACCGTTTGGTAGAGTCTTCGTTTTAAAAGTCCACTTGCAGCCGAGGACAGGTTTGTTGGTTGGTGGAGGAACCAGAGACCAAGTTGTTTGGCGGCGTAGTGCTTCAATTTCGGCAACCATGGCATTCTTCCAGTGAGGTAGTTTGAGAGCTTGGTTGTAGGAAGCCGGAGGGTCATGAGGGGAAATTTCGGTAAGGAGGTTAAGGATTTTCCTGGGTTTGCTAATGCCAGCCTTGAGTCTGGTGGTCATAGGATGAGTTTGGTGAGGAATGGGGTTGAGTTGGGGTGAGGGATTGTGTTGTATAGGAGCGATAGTTGGTGCTGCCTGAACGGGTTCGGGACTAGAGGAGGTGGTGGAAATGGTTGAAGTATTGTGTTGAGCAGGTTGGTTGGCCGGTATGATAGGTAGAGTGGTAGAGGGAATGAGTAGGGAAGGTGGTATGTTGGTAGGTTTGGTCGGGGCGGTGTGCTGAGACGGGGTGGCTTTGTCTTTGAGAGGAAAGTGAGTTTCATAGAAAACCACATGGCGAGAGGTGTAAATTTTACCTGAAATGATGTCGTAGCAGGTATAACCTTTGTGCATATGCGAGTACCCGATGAAGACGCAGGCATGTGAGCGAGGAGAAAGTTTGTCTTGAGCATAAGGTCGGAGCCATGGATAGCACAGGCAACCGAACGTTCGTAGGTGGTTGTAGTTCGGTAGATTTCCATGTAATCTCTGATGTGGTATGCAATTTGAAATTGCTTTGGAGGGAAGCATGTTGATGAGATAGTTGGCTGTCGAGGTCGCTGCGACCCAGAATTTTTGAGGGAGACCGGACTCGTGAAGCAAGGCCCGTGTGAGGTCCAACAGGTGGCGATGCTTGCGTTCGGCGATTCCATTTTGCTCCGGCGTATGGGGGCACGATAATTGTTGAATGATGCCATTGTCCTGAAGGAATGTCTTGAATGCTCGACTGGTAAATTCGCCGCCTCCATCGGATCGTAAGGTGCGGGGTTTGGTATGAAATTGCGTTTGTATGAGGTTGCAAAGTAATCTGAATTTGGAGAGAGCCTCTTGTTTTGTGTAGAGGAAGTAAATCCAGGAGTACCTAGTGTAGTCATCCACAAAAATAATGTAGTATCGAAAACCATCAAACGAGGGAGTCGATACCGGACCCCAAATGTCCGTGTGAAGCAATTCAAAGGGTGCAGTTGAATTGGAGATTCTTTTATTAAAAACAAGTTTATGGCTCTTTGCCTGGTTACAAGAATCACAAAGAAACGACGTAGGTACAGGTAAAATTTCCGAAACATGTTTAGCTAATATAGAGATAGTGTCCTTGTTCGGGTGACCAAGGCGAGAGTGCCAGGTGGCCGGAGAGGAGACGGTGGACGTGAGAGCCGTCGGACGAGTCTCCGGCGAGAGGCGAATGCTATAGAGCCCGTTACGTAGTTGACCACGAAGAAGAGGCTGTTGGTCCCGGAGATCCTTCATAGTAAAACCATTAGCATCGAAAGTAATAGAAATTTTGTTTTCAGCTGTTAGCTTAGAAACCGAGAGTAGGTTATGGGTTAGTGACGGAACATGTAAAAGCTTGTGAAGAAGGAGTTTACGGGACGTGTCCGGAAGACGAAGAAGACCTTGACCTGTTTGATGAATGGGTAGGGAGGAGCCGTTTGCTGTGAAGACGGTGTCGGAACCTTGGTAGGTCGTTGGGTAGTAAAGTTGGTTTGCGTCCGGTGTAATGTGTGCGGAGGCACCTGTGTCAAGAACCCAATCTTGACTGGCGTTGGTAGCTGGAGTAGCAAGAAGAGCACGAGGTTGACGATTGTCGGTTGGGGCGTATTTCAGATTGCACCGATGCCAACAATTCAAGGCGATGTGTCCAGGTTTGCCGCATATTTGGCAGGTTGGACGAGCGGTGAGAGGCGGGTTAGAGGAGTTAACCGAGTTTGATGGCGGCGCGGGCGGAGGCTGAGAATTCTTGGGTTTTGAATAGCGTTTGTTATTGCTGCGGTTGCGATAATTTGAGGAGTTTGCGGCGTAGAGGGCGGTGGTGGTGGCGGTGGAGGATTGATCGAGAAGAGATTCTTGCTGCAAATGAATTTCTTCATTACATAGAAGTGAATAAAAAGTGTCTAGATCAATGGGGAGAAGGGAATTTCTGATAGTGGATTTAAAAGAATTGAAGTTTGGAGGCAAGCCATTCAAGATGTGAAGCATGATATCTTCTGGGTCGATTTTGGAACCTGACGCCGAAATGCTGTCGACGATGGACTTGATGCGAGTCAGGTACTGTTGCATTGGTTGATCCTTCATCTGGACACGATATAGCTCGTTCTTGAGCTGGATTACTCGGGATCGGCTGATGGGTTGAAGGCGCCGTTCAAGAACCGTCCAGGCTTCATGGGCGGTGGTGGCGGTGATGATGTAAGGAAGGATCGATTGTGAGACCGTCGAGAAGAGAGCGGAGAGTAGATTGCTGTCGACGAGAAGCCAGTTGGCGTGGGCCTCAGAGGTGGAGTCTGACGGAGGTTGGACGTCGCCGGTGAGGTGCCCGGCATAGCCATTTGCGGTGAATTGTTGGAGCAGCTGGGCGCGCCAAATGGAGTAGTTGTCCGTCGTGAGGGGATGAGGAGCAAGGTTCTTGATATTGGATACAAGAAACTTGAGGGGTTGTGGGATATGGCTGGTAGCAGTTGTTGCGGTGGTTTGATTGGAGAAGGAGGAGGAGGAGGAATGAGTTCCAGCGGCTTCTTGATCTCCCATGGCTCTGATACCATGAGACAAGAATGGAAAAGCAGGGAGACAGAGGATACCACAGGGAAGGAGACTCAGAGAAAATAGAAATGTAAATGTCTTATATTCAAAAGAGGTGTACAATGCTATGTATATATAGAGGCTTAAGCCAGTTACAGATTAAATGGAAAATACACTATTTAATTACATTCTAATAGAAACTACCAAGAGAACTGATTTTTGTTAACCGACAGAAGAAATACAAAAGAAAATGTATGACGATCATTAAATGCAATCAGCTTTGCTGTATCATTATAATTTCATTAGGAATGCAAGCAAATACGCACTATTAAAGACGCAGATGACAATGATAATTAGGTAATTGAATTCTCTTTACTATGTTCATCAACTTAAAGGAAGAAATTTAATAACAAAAAGTGTCTTTTTTTTTTTTGCGCTAGAGACAACATGTGCAGCACGTCCAAATTAATCAATGACGTTTAAATGCAAGAACATTTGCATAGATACAAACCAAAGTCTGCAATAACAAGGCAGAAAAACAGAACTTTCTGTAGTTAATAACAAGTGATTTAAAGAATAAAAGTTAACCAATTTTTTTTGTCAATGCTTCAATTTACATGTGTACATTTGTGATTACTAAAAACATTTCCATTGAAGAATTGTAAGATAAATGGTTATAATCCCCAAACAAATGATGTCCAAGTGTTGGGAAAACCTAGGGGCAAACCAAATAAACTATAAAATAACTACAAAAAAACCAATATTTATGTGGTTCGGCTTAAGTCTGCATCCATGATTGCACAGAGATCAAATAATCCACTAAACTTCAAAGAAAGTGCAAAAAAATATTTATACTTAATACAATATTAAAGATATGAATAAAGATATCACTGTCTTACTGTGCAAAAATATAATTACATGTTAAGAAGATGAATACTAGACACAGGGAAGAAGATACCTTCGTTGCTCCAATTGCTATCTTCACCACTCTATTACAAGAGTCTAAATGAAAACTATTTTTCTCTATGACCAATAGCTTCTTCTATTGCTAGAACAGAGAAAGTAACATTTATTCCTTCTTAATCATGGTGAAGAACTCTTGCAAGTACCTAAAAAACTCCTTAGTTTCTTTTTAAGATGACAAACCTCTCCTCTCTGCCACATCATCCTCCCTCTTTATTGCTTCTTGTTGTGGAATGCTCTACAAGTGAGGATTACATGAATGTATATAATGAAAGTTTCACCTTCTAATATTAATGATGAACCATCATTGAAAACTTTGGTAGCTTCCATGTAGTAGCCTTCATTTAGGACTTTATAATAGCCTCTATTTAAAACTTTACAGAAGCCTTTAATTAGAACTTCATGATAGCCTCCTATCTTGAAAATTCAATATCAAATAATATCCAAGCTAATTAATGAAATTAGAATTCACAATTAACAAAACGAAGCTCACAAGTCTTCAAGAAATAAGCATCCATAAATAGCACAAAATATAGTGCTATAGCCCATAGTGTGTCATGTCATACCCCTTGCACCATTTTATGATAAAGCAGGAGGGGTTAAAATTGCATACACTATTTGCACTATGAACATAGCCCTCATATCATGTATTATTTTTATTCATAATATAGGGTTTAAAATTAATATTAATATTAATATTATTTATATTATATTTATTAGTTTTTTTTAATTATAATGAGCGTTTACCAAGACATCTTGAGAGTCAACTATAAACGCAAGGCATGCAATTGACTTAGATGAACATGCACGAGGTCGACGCTACCAAGCAAAGTGGCAAATCTTTCACACTCGAGCTTCAATACTAGCATGCAAGTCATTCACCTTCTCAGCTTGGACAACAAATGTCAATACTAACATGAGAAACCAACATACTCTTAGCTTCAACATAAGAGGTCAACTGCTTCGACAAAAATTGAAGTTCTCAAATTTGATAGAGGTTGATGCTCTCAACTTCAATGTTGATGCATAATGGCTTCTACAAGCGAATGTAATAGAGGATATGATGCACCAACATTTCTCCTCAAAGAGTCGTGCAGTGTCCGACACGTATCCGACACGACACACGTCCGACACTCCTCCGACACGTTTCAGACACGCCGAAAATGTGTCCGATTAAAAAAATAGTAAAAACAAATTGGACACGCGTGTCCGACATACGTATCTTAAATATTATATGAACTTTTTAAAAATAATTTTTTGTATTTAAAATTTTTATTTATTTAAAATATAAAAACTAAATTTTTTATTTCCTATCGACAACACCAAATCAATCGCTCGCACTTAATACGTTATTCATCGAATATTCTCATTTGCATTTCTCTTTGGCGGGTTACAATTTTGATTTCACAACAATGTCTGATGTCATCTCAACATCGACGTCTAACGTAGTTACAGCATCAATATTTTAAAACAATCTCCATATCAAAGTTTGACGTTGTCTTAACATTGATGCTCAATGCTAACAATTTCTACACCCACAACTTGACATCTCATCTTTGTCCAACGCCTTCTCAACATCAATGACCAACGCCCTCTCATCATCGACGACCAACGCCCTTTCAACATCGACGAAAAACGCCTGCTTAACATTGACGCCCAATTTTTATTGCATAACATCAATGTCCGACTCTCGACAACATTGTCATCTCCTCTCTCGATGACTGATAAACATCATCAACGTCCGACTCTCGACATCCTAATATTAATCATTTTAAGCACACAAATTCTAATTAAATGACTTATTATTTCTAAATTATTTTTAAAATTATATTTATTCAACTTTTATACACTATTTTTAAAATATAAAAAATATAATACCACGTCCAACCCTTGTCCATGTCGTATCCGTGCTTGTACATCATAGAATAAAGGTATTTCTCTTACTCTTTTATACATAAAATTTGATGTTGATTTTTAACCCTAATGTTTCTTTTTTCTCAAAAATAAAATTGAGTATTTATTAAAATACTTTTGTCGTATTTAATTAATTGGTTTTATAAATGTTCATATATTTTTCACTGTATTTTTATCAATATTTTTCAACATTTTGAGCTATGGTTAAAATAAAATGAGCTACATCATGAACCATGCACTTCAACTGCAAGAGGAAATTCACACTATGTTGCGCTATTTTCCAATAACATGTGCTACATCATGATAAATCTATTGCATCTTATAGGTTTTTCCTAGGAGTAGCAAGCTTCATTTGATGTAAAAAATAGAGCTTTTGAACCAATAAGACTGTCATATTCAACAATCTATCAACTGTATCTTTTAACATACAAATAAAATTTATATGCCATGAATTGGAGTACAAAGAGTTCAATTAAAACAAATAAAGGGGTTGTTTGTTATGGGGTGCTAGGGGCATAGTGTTTGAAATATATGTTTTTTTTTTTTTTAATTTTAAGATGTTTATTATGAATAAAAACAAATGAAGAAGCTATTTATTTGAATGTATTACTAGTGTAAAGTAGAACAATTTGAAACTTAGATGTTCAAATAAGAAAAAAATACAAGCACTCCTTTGAGGAGTTTAGAATATATCGCATTCAACATATTTCAAAAATTCAAGAAAATTCAAAATACATCACGCTATTTGATAATTGCGATTCCATTGCATGATACTGACAGCCTCACAAATCAGTGCATCGATGACTTGTGAACCCTAACCCTTACGACATCCAAGCTGACAACCCGCTAGTGACACAAACGACCATCGATGTTGTTGACCCTTCCGTCCGCCACCATCATAGGCCCCTTATCCTGCCCTGACAAAAAAAACTAATAATACAAAAAGTGTTTTACTTTTTGGTCATTCAAACACTAAAAAGTGAATTCTTTATTTTACAACTACTAAAACACCATAAAGTATTTTAAATAATTTAAATTAAAAAAAAAAACATAAATTTTAAATAGTTGCAAACAAAAGACCCGTAGAGTATTTCTCTACAAGTCATTTTTTAGAAATAATAATAATCCCAGCCCACATGTATTTTGAATTCCCGCCCGCCCACGCATCTATTTCAAATATGAATGAGTAGTCTCCCTCCCTCCCTCCCTCTCTCTCCCTCCCATTAATAGCAAACCCAAAAAATATGCTCAATACTCTCTCTCTCTCTTTCTCTCTCTCCTCTGATAGCCGCAGTCACCGAATAATAAATGCTAACAGCAAACCTAAAAAATCTACTCAATACTTTATATATATATATATATATATCTCTTCCTCCCGTTAACAGCAAGCCCAAAAAGACCCCAAATAAATTTTTTGAGAACCACGCTGGAGGCTCGACAAGCAACTCGAACTCATTTACGATGGAACGAGTCGAACTTGAGCTCAAGCTCGAGCTCAATTTTTGACAATTGAGCTCGATTCAAACACATCCTAACTCGAGCTCGACTCGGCTCATTTGCACCCCTAACCCTGACCTCAAATCAACTCTACACAAGTCATCCCCAAGCCCAATCCTGCCTCTAGTCAAGCATTCATGACCATCATTCGTGCAATTTTGTTGCATAATGCAAGGGTATTGAAAATTAAGGTGTATAATTGAATGACATATATATAAAGCAATTTCTTGAGGCTCATGGAATGCATTGGCAACCACAACCTAGCACGAGCAACCTTACCCACTATGCACAACCATCGCCCCAACAACCAGCATCGATCCTAATCCCAGACCACATTCTTTGTGCTTATTATCACCATTCACAATCTTGCACCAACAAACCTAACTAAGAGTCCACAGCCATCGCCACAAAATATCCAACTTGCAAAACCACCTTCCACGGCACGTTTTAAACTAAAATCAAAAGACAATTTATTTCATTTTTTGATCAATCAAACAAAAATAAAAAGATTGTGTAGAATATTTTACAACAAACCTAACCACCTAAAAAAATACATAATACAATGTAAATCTACATTGTACTTGAAATATATAAGAATCCAAATTGGGAATAACAATATCTTCATTCCAACTTGAATACATAGCTGACAGTCATAACATATTTTCACCAGCTTTCTTTAAACAATTATATTGAACAATAAAAAGCAAAAGAAATGGAATAACTTCTAAAAGCCATCGACACTGCAACTAATTTAAAAGGCAAGGCCATATAATTAGAAAACTTAGCATTCACAGACTAAGATGCATTCAGTGAGCTTTAACTTGGTTCTAAACTTTATACCAATCGTCAACCAATGTCCCGCTTCATTCAATTTAATACTAGCTTCAGTAATAAATATGAGTTTTTTTTTATCCTGGCGTTACTAAAAAGGTATTCATCCTTCTTTTTTTAACTAAAAAGGTTTTCAACCCTAATACTGCTAAATACGTGAATCTTGACAGCATATTCCATGCATGTAATGGTCGAAAAATTCTAATTACACATATCTTTTAGAACTTAAATTTATTTAGGAAAATGAGCACAACCTTTTGGCCAAGTAGCATTTTTAGTTTATAGAAATCAACATTAGGCGTAAGGTAGAGAACAGCTTAATCAACATGTATAAACAATACAGTCTTTGTTATAAACAGAAGATTTCGTTGTAAAGCAAATAAAGCGAAAAATCTTGACCATATATTACCAATTAAAGGTCCAGCAACCAAGCGAAAACGGAATAAAGAATAAAAAAATACATAAATCTAAATAAGATTTTTGAAAAACCAGAAGCGCTGACCTGTTCACTGTTCGAGGAAGATGCCTTCAACCGGTAATCTCTCTCATTTAAACAATTCTGCAGAGTAACAATCTCCTCTTCCAAATTCCTAGCTTTTGCTTCTGCTAACTGAGAAAGAATTTTGCTCAACTGTATATCAAGAAAAATCCAATGACAAATCATGCAAATAAATAAATTACCTGTCTTGATTGTGCCTCTTGGATAAACGATTCCTCTTGTGATGCCAAACGATTCCGAACATCCTTGAGCTCTGCTGCCAAAGAGACAACATTCCTTCTAAAACTAAGTTTCTTTTCGTTAAGATCCTTCAATAATGGATCCAATTCCAGGGATGAAGAAGATGAAACTGCTTTCTTGCTCTCCAGCATCACAAGTAAAAAAAAGGAAACTCAATTGTAAATCAGATGAAGGCACAATAATTTCTTCCCTGAAGAGAAACAAACATCACTCCTCTAAATCAAAGAACTTCTCCTTAATTAACATTTTACGGAATAAAACCCTTTTGACCCATAAGTGTCAACATCAAAGCAGCAGAAGTTTTATCTGAATTATGTCATTCGCAGGCCAACTCTGGCATCCTGCATTAAAATGGGAGGTCATCGAAAAAGGATTTCACAGCCGCAAAAAAAAAAAAAAAATGTAATTTTTTTTTAATGTTTTGAAAGCTACAATACAAATTACTTCTACATCTCTGCATTAAGTGGGAGATAAATCGTAAGCGTGTCCAAATCCTGATTTATTTATAAATAAAGAAAAATACATGATAACAAAGCCAAGCCACTTGTTTGGAAACTAGAATAGGCCTTTTTTTTTCTCACATATAGATCACGAGAAGTGCGTTCCTTACCTCTCAAAACGCTCTAAAGCGTGTCACGCAGAAAAACAAAAGGAGCCGCTGTCTCCTCCTGTACACTTCAGGAACCCTAGTAGGCTTCACCTCAAGCCCAAAGAGAATTTTAATCAAAATTTCACGACTATCTTTCTCTCTCCTCCAAAGAGATCGATTTTTTATCCTGCCTAGCTTGCTCAGGACCACCAGAAAACCAGACGAATCAAAGCACCTCACGAACATTCAGTTAAAATCTGGCAACTCCACTTCAAGCTCCAAAAACATCAGGATAAACAGTTAAGCGATCAAAAGAGGCAATAAGGGTTTTCTGAGCAGGAGGAAATTGCGTGTGCTGTGTAGAGGGGTTCGATTCATGTAGAAGCTATAAGGGAGAGAATTTTCAGATTCGATGAACGAAGAAAATATTTTGCTGCCTCTTTTTATTTGTTATTTTATTGGTGTAATAAATACTGATTAGGTTCGGAATCCGAACCTCCAGCATGTTGACCCCTCGCGCGCCAAATTCCAAATTTCGACTTCGGCGACTCTTGCTCGTACACGTGGCTGTTTGCGGAGCCGATGGATGATGCCGCGGATGGCAATCACGTGAATCGGCCGTCCAGGAATGATTTAGGTATCAACGATATTTTTTATGGTAAGCCGGCCAGATATTTGATAATCTTGTAGCATGGCATCTCTCCGTTGTCTTGCCCTGGTCAAAATGGAAGGTTTCTCAAATTCATTACATCACTATTCATGTGATTACGCATCTCTTTTAAGTCTGTCAGTTTTCAGTCTTGATTATCACCTAATAAATTTTGAGTTTAAATTTTACACACACATATATATATATATATGAATTTGTCTTACTTATTCTAAATATTTTAAAATAATATTTATATAAATGATTATTAAATTTTAATAAATAAATAAATTTAAAATTATTGTAGCATTAATTTAACTTTATTTAAATTAATATTAATTTTTTTCTCAAACTTTAAGAATTTAATAAGTCAACTTCTTTAATAATAGACATATTGAAAGTGAAAGATCGTGGAATCATAATCAAAAGTTAATTCATAAGATTAATTAAATATATTAAAATCAATTATTTTTATTTTAAGAATTGTTTTCTTAAGGTCAAAAGTTTATTCATATATGCATATTCATAGAAATTTAGATAGTTTTGAAATTAATCATTTGTTTCATTTATATACGCATGTGAGTTATTTTGAGTTATTAGATATGATTATTCAAGTATGAAGTATTATGCTTATGATTTTGTGGATTCCCAAGAATAAGAAATAACTAATGGACAAAATTCCTATCAAACATTACTCATATAAGGTACAATATGTCCTATAACATAGATTGTATGATATAGTTTGTCAGTTTAGTAGCTCAGTTAATAGGTGATGTACATACTAGATAGTCTACTAGTAGAAGAGGTGTAGAAGATAGGCGTCTACTGATATTTCATAATTTGAAGATGTTGCTTTTCAAAGATATAGAAGCCACATATAACAGAGGATTGGTTATCGAGAATAGAATTTTTTTTATGAGATGCAGTGTTGAGATAATAAAAAGTATTACTAATAATAGGAGTTGAGCCAGGATTTTTTTCATGTGGGGCACAAATTATTGAAAATAAAAAGTATCACTAATAGTAGGGGTGGAGCCAGGATTCTTTCCTACTAAGAAATGCAAAAGAAAGATAAGATATCAATAACAAGTATTTTGGACTGATGATAGTGAATTTTCAAAGCTTTCCTAAGTAGAATCTCCTATTGATGTAGTGGATCGTCGGAAGATGCGACCTGCAAGAAGGATTTGGGCTTCCCAATCCAGGGAAGAAGAAGAAGAGAGCTTCAAAAGCTTCAAAAGAGTGTATATATCATTCAATGTCATTCCCTATTACAAAACCTCCTATTTATAAAGAAAAAAGAGAATTCTAGAAGCTCATTCTAACAAACTTAGATAAGGTGTCCTAGGGAACACCAAAAGCATAAGATGCACCGCATCATTCTCCCCTAGCGAAAAAAAAGGCTCGACTCCGTCGAGACGCATTATTGACAAAGAAGTTGCAGAAGGAAGATTCCCGGATCGAAGACTTTGAATGCGGGCTTTAAAATTACCACATGAAGAGGCTTCCTGTGAGTCCCTCGAAGCCTTGAAGAATCATACACATACTGCTCAATGTAGACTTGCACTGCATCCCCATTCGAATCTTCGGTAAATGGATGAACTAAATTTTTGAAGGCGTCGTCTCTTATAGTTTGTCAGTTTAGTAGCTCAGTTAATAGGTGATGTACATACTAGATAGTCTACTAGTAGAAGAGATGCAGTAGATAGATGTCTACTGATATTTCATAATTTGAAGATGTTGCTTTTCAAAGATATAGAAGCCACATATAACAGAGGATTGGTTATCGAGAATAGAATTTTTTTATGAGATGCAGTGTTGAGATAATAAAAAGTATCACTAATAGTAGGGGTGGAGCTAGGATTCTTTCCTACTGAGAAATGCAAAAGAAAGATAATATATCAATAACTAAAGTATTTTGGACTGATGATAGTGAATTTTCAAAGCTTTCCTAAGTAGACTCTCTTATGTTGTTCGTAAATAATAACTTATACATCCTTAGATCTCTATCGAGCTTGTAAGGAACTGAAGGAAGATTTATAGCCCTCCTACAGTTATTATTTCTATCTTCTGGTCTCCCTTAAACTTGACTCTAAAGTAGCACTATACTTAGTCACTCAGGACTCACTAAAATGATATAAATCCCCCAATATAAAAAGGCTAAAAAATTATTTATATTAAGTATATAAATGGACTCAAGCATCAGAACACGTGACATGGTGGGTCCACGACATTATAATATGAACTAGCACCTTGGTGATGCTACGTAGGTTCCATCCATTGTTGGACTGACCCATTATGGCTATTAGATAAACCAGTGAGTCTCTTTGCTCATGTGTGTGGCTCCTCATTTAGTCAACTGCTCAACCATGATGTTGCAAAAGTTGAGAAATGCAACACTTGAATGTTTAATCCAAAATTATGGCATTGTGCAATACAGCTCTCCGGTACTCAAAATTCTTATGACTTCGGTGTTGTAATGTTGATTTCTAGATTTGCAGTGTTTTGAAGCACTATTGCACTAACCTTTGTTCAGTTATAATGCTAAATTAATTATTTCTTGATCTAGTGGCAGGGTGTTGTAGATGCTGCGACATTGATATTTTGAGCGCCTCGATGCTTATTTAATACTTGTAATTTTTTGTCTCTTTTTTTTTGACATTCCTACACAACATCAACTAAAAATAATATTTTTACTAGAATTAAAATAAGAAAATACTTCATAATTTTCACTTAATAAATTTTCCCCAGCTTATGCTCTTGCTTGTCCTCAAGCAATGGTGTATTCAACTATTGATCATTTTCATTAGCCTAAAAAAACATTTGGTAATGTAAAAGTAACTAAAATATAATACAATACACTACCATTTAGATGTAAATTGTAATGATCAAAGTGTTGTAATCATATTTATTTATATTTAAATTGAATTTATCTACTACAAGTGTAAGTGTATTATTGACTACTGATTTTATAGTTGAATAATACTTCATTTAAAATTTGTTTGTACCTTTAGTAAAATGAGAAATTCATATGAAATCCTTCATGTGTATTAGTTTACTTAAACTCCCCTATTTTAATTAAGTATTCAAGTTCTTTTAAGAATGTGACTACATCATTTACCAATTTTTGATGAAGTATTCAAATTTTTTTTCTATTTTTATTTTGATTTGCCTATTTTTCATGAGTTTCTTTTTTTAAATATATTTGATTACTATAGTAATAATTTTGACTATTTGATTGTCTTCTTCCTTTAATAAGCCCTAAATTGAATTAATGTATAGATTATTATAAGCTCACTCATTCTATGGAGTTTATAATAATTTATTCTACACACTCTCTTTTCCTAAATTTAATTATTCAATCTTGAAATCATTAGTCAGTGCTTACATGTTTAGTATTTGAAGTTTAAGATGAGATATTTACTTAGATGCTTTGTTTAGTTTATTGTTATGATTTTCAAATTAAAAATTGTTATACTTTGTTCATTCAATTTAGAACCTAGGATTTGTATTATTCTTAATTTTAGATCATTTTTAACTATAATTTTTAATTTGGCTAATTTAGCTATCAAAGTGCAAGCACTATTGAAAGGATAATTTCAATAGTTAAGCAGTGTAGGGAATTATACTTAAATAAAAATTTTAACTACATAATAACAATAATAATTATAATTATAATAATATAACATACACAGTTAACAAGAACGAATATAAGTAAATTTTGTAAAGCAACTTAATATATGCATTACAAAATCTTATAAGTTTTATATCCTCCAAAATGTCCTCTATAATTTGAATCCTGATATTCTTTAATTATAAATTTTAAATAAGTATGGCTCATCCCAAAAGTAATATTTGGCATTATGTGGAATTTTTTATTTTTAAGTAAAAGGTAAATAAAAATGGAATCACGCCACTAACAATGAAGTTTACAAAATCAGCATACCAAGGAAATTTACTCAAATGTAAAGCAAACTGTTGCTCATAAAAACAAAATTCATTGATATCATTTTTAATGGATCATATTCTTTAAATTTAAGTATTAATGGATCATATTCATTAAATTTAAGTATTGAAAGATGAACCGTAATTTGATTTTCAATACATTTCCTATCCATATTTCTACATCAAATACTTGTTACAAGAATATCCACCTAACTAATCTAGGTTTGGTATCCTTTTTTTGCATGAAAAAATTGATAGTATACATTATAATTTTTATGCCATTCAAGTAGGACCAAAATTTATCAAAAGTAAAGATAATAGATAGAATTTCTTTTTTAATAGTTATATAATTGTATTGTGCAGCATTCAAAGATCTACTAACAAAAAAATAACATGAAATTTTTATCTTGTTTTTGGACAAGAATAACGCCTACAATAGAATCACTTGCATCACACATAACTATAAAAGTCAAAGATAAATTAGGTGCAACAATGAGAGTTGCAATGATTAAATGTTATTTTAAAGTTTTAAAAGCATTATGACATGTAGAGTCAAATACAAAGCAACCTCTTTTTGTGGTAAATGACATAACAACTTAGAGATTTTAAAAACGTCCTTTATAAATCCCCTATAAATCTTGCATGTCCAAGATAACTTCTAATTCCTTTAATAGAAGTAGGAAGTAGCAAAGTTTCTATAACTTGAACCTTGTCCTTGTCCACTTCTAAACCTATCTTTGAATTCTTGTGTCATAGAACAATCCTTTCCATTACCATAAATTGACATTTTGTTTCTAATTTAGTACTAAATTTATTTTCACACATCTTTCTAAGTATAGTGGTCAAATGATTAAGATAAGAATCATACGTAGTGGAAAAATAAAAAAAAATGTCCATAAGAATTTAAATTTTATGCTTAATTAAATATAAAAAATGGACATCCTACATCTTTAAAAGTAAAAGGAGCATTATACAGACCAAAAAGCATTCTTCTAAAAGTAAATGTCCCATTGGGACTACTAAAGGTGACTTGTCTTGGTCCTCAGGTGCTATAGGAATCTGATGGCACCCTATATATCCATCAAGAAAATAACAAAATGATTGTCCTACTAACCTATCTAACATATGGTCTAGGAATGGCAAAGGAAAATGATATTTCCTAGTGGCTTTATTTAGCTTCTTATAGTCTATATAGATTCTCAAAATAGTGACAATCCTAGTGGGAATAAGTTAAATATGTTCAATAGATACTATAGTTAAACCAGCCTTCTTAAGAACATAATGAATAGAACTCACCCAAGCACTATCTAAAATAAGGCACACAATACCTGCATCTAACCATTTAACTATTTATTTTCTAAAAATTTCTTTCATGCATGTGTTTAGACTTTTTTTTGGGTAAACATTTTATAAAGAATTTTCCTCCATTAAAATCCCATGCATAAAAAATGAGAGGCTAATTTATTTAATGTCAGTAATAATCTATTTAAAAATTTTCTTATACTCTCCTAAACTTCTAATCAACTTGCATTCCTGTTCTTTTTCCAATCTTCGGAAATTATGATAGGAAAAGTTGAATTACTATGCAAATAGGCATACTTAAGATGGTTAGGTAGGACTTTAAGTTCTAAATTGGGTGCTTCTTTACATATGGTCTTAAGATTCTATCTAAAGATGAGGTATCTAAGATTTTATACCTCTCTCTAAACATTCTAGAAATAACTCCAACAAATTGAATAGATTTTTCTAAATCCTCATAATTTTGCTTCAAATATTCATTCAAGGTTTCTTCCATTATCAGTTCTTCCTTAAAACTCTTAACAATAACAACATTGAAAGTGCCCCAATAACAACCAAGAGGACGGGTGAGAAGAAAGAGAAGCTCCACAAATCAAGGAAGGAATTGGAAGAAGATTTTGAAGATTTCGAGTTTCTTTGTTGGTGATGGAAGAAGGTGGTCCATCATCCAAGGATGATCGGAACACCAAAAATCTGCTTTCTACCACGAGTCCAATCATGTTGGATTCAAAAGGTAGATTCTCCTTCAAACGATTTTCTTCTTTTTGGATTTTGGAATCTCCTTTAGTCATAAAAGAGGGAGGTTTAATGCTATGAAGAAACCTTTGCCGATTTCAGGCAAAGGGAAGGAAGTCATTTCGTTTATGAATGATAAGCCAAATCCTTTGTCGGCTATCATTGCGGGAGCAAATGATAAGGAAGCATCTTCATCTGGAGGAAGCTTTGCTGACATTTTGAAGAAGGATCCTAATACTTCTTCAAAATTGAATACCACTAATGTGTGGATTAAAAAACCTCACATTAAAATAAATCTTAGTGATATTCATGATGATATTGGAGATGAAAATGTTGTCATCCTTGACAAAGAGAAGGAAAAGTCTAATGTTCAAATTTTGAACAATTCCTTGGTTGTTAAAATTCTTAGGAAAAACTATCCTTTTTCTAAGTGTTCATTTGAATTAAGAAAGCAATGGTCAAAGTTTGGAGGTTTTCATATTACATTGCTTGGTCTAGATTGGCTCCTTTGTTCATTTCAAACTCATGAAGCCATGGATGAAGTACTTAACGGGGGTCCGTGGCTTGTAGGGGGTTTTGTGGTAGGCCTAGACATTTGGTCTCCTACCTTCTCTCCTTATTCTTTGAATGGAATTTCTTCACCATTTTGGGTTCGTCTTCCTCATTTGTCATTACACTATTGGGATGAATCCAATATCACTAGAATTGTTTCTAGAATTGGAACTCCACTTTTATTGGATGGTAACATGTTTAAATGGGGGAGAAGGGAATTTTCTAGAGCTTGCATCCGAGTCAAATTGAATTCTAAACTCCCCTCTGGAATTTGGGTAGAAGGGATTCATGGTAGATTTTTTCAAAAATTTGAGTATGAAAATCTATCATCTTTTTGCTTCAAATGTGGGAAAATCGGTCATATTGATTCTGTGTGTCCTAATTCAACACAGAATCATAACCCTATTGTTAAAGAGGTTCCTCTCATTCAATCTGATAATTCTTTGGGTCCTTGGATGCATGTGAAGTTCAAAAACAAAAGGAGATTTATTCTTGAGAAAAGGATTTTTATAAATGTCACAACCATGGATAAATCAAATGCTGTTTGTGGTAATATCAATATTACTGCCTTGGAAGATATTGAAGGAGACATGATTACAGGTTCAGATTTTTCTGAAATTCAAGCTAAGAATGTTGCTGAAAATAGGGTGGAAGAAGGAAAGGCAGTTAAACAAGGAGGTTCAAAAGTACATCATGATAATTTTGAATGTTTTTGAATTCAAATCCCACAAAGGGAGGAGAATTTCCCTGCAGATTAAAATCAGAAAACTCAAAATTTAAATCCTGAATTTTTTTGGATGATTTCGTAGAAGCAGTTAGCGGTAATTTGAAGATCAACTACAGTTTGAATTCAAACGTTGAATTCAAAAGTTCGGGTATTGTGGAGGAAGGAGTGGAGGATAAAGCTGATGCCGTTTCAACTCAATTTGCTGAAAATCAGGGAGCTAAACTTCTACCCATGAGAGAGAACTGCTCCAGCTGTAGCTTGAAGCTCAACAACATTTTGAATTCAAATTCTGAATTCAAAATTCTGGAAAATGTGGAGGAAGTAGTGGAGGATAGAGCTGATGCTGTTGATTCAAATCAATATGATAAAAATTAGGGAGCCAAACGTCTGGCTGTACCCATGAGAGTAAACTGCACCAGACCTTTTATTTTATCGGGAGACTATGGATCAATTAGTAATTTGAATTCAAATAAAGAATTCAAAATACCTAATAGTGTGGGAGCTAATAAGGAAAGAGGTGAAGCTTTCCCAACTGATCTATATCAGTTTGATGAAATTCAGGAGGCTAACAATCCTGAATTTGAATTCAAAAATTCAGATTCTCAGGAGGAAGTTTTGGAGGCTGTTTCCAGCATTAAGACTGATTTTATTTCAGCTAATAAACCTGAATTAAAGAACAATATTGGCTTATTAAGAGATTCTTCTCCATTATCGGATGTTAGCTTGAATTTTAAGAAATCTTCTCTTAAAAAAGTTGCCAAGGAGTGTAAGACCCCGGGATCTAAACACACATTGTTCAAAGAACTTCAAGCATTAGGACAAGTGAAAGATATACCTAGAAGGAAGATGGATGCACTTAAAGTGAAGAACGGCATAAGAGGTTCTTCGTCCTTTTCATCCAATTAATATGTTTGATGGTTATACAGGTGACAACAACAAAGTGGATAGTTACTTGAAGTTGAAGCAAATTCTCAAAAGGTTTGGAATAATGATGTCATCAATTTCTGACTTTGGAAGTTGGAAAAAAGCTTATAGAATATTTATCAAAAATATTCTTAAGTGATTTTTGGAATACGCTGATAAATTGTAATTTTCTTTTTAGATTTTATTGCTTCTTTTTTCTTCAAATTTGTCATTTTAAACTACTTCTATATGATTATGGGATCATTACTAAGTCTTATTTTCTAACTGGATGGGAACTTTGGGATACTAATCAACCTTCAGGTTGTTTATTTCTTTGGTATCCCCTGCATCTCAACAGTTTCAAAATAGGAAATAGTGGGTTTCATATCATTTATATTAAGTTTAAAATTACAAATTTTGGTTCTATAAGGTACATTTTTTATGTTGAAAAAGGAACCATTAGTTTCTTTTAGCTAGTTTGTATTAGGTCCTTTCTTTTATAATTAATGCAATCTTTGCATTTTCTCAAAAAAAAAAAATAATAATAAAACTCTTAACAATAGTTTCTTCCAAATCAACCCTGAAACAGTCTTTATTCTTTCATTAGAGAATTTCATAGATTTAAACACATCAATAGTTACTTCTTGATCTTACACTCTCATAGTTAATTCCCCTTTATTAACATCAACCATATACTTATATATTGCTAAGAAAGGTTATTGCAACTTAGTTTTCATAATTATATTTTTATATCATGTGTATTTTTTATGATTTCAAAATATTATTGTATTTATTACTATTTCTCCTAACATATATAGGAAATATTATTTTTTTGTATACTAACATTTCAGGAAAATCATACTTCAGACTACTGAAGACTTTCAGACAGATTAAATTAGGGTTTATTATAATTTTAGTATGTACTTTATATATTCTTGTTGAGTTTGAGAGAGTGTAATTATAATTGGATAACCGTGCACACACACACACTAGGGGAGTGTAAAAAAACTTATATTTTTAAAACTAATCATATTGTATGATCATGGATCATACGGGATGATTTGTCCTAAGTGTTAGTCCAGAATAGAGTTGATTAAATCATACAATGAAAATTTTTTTTAAGTCCTGTTCATACTATACAAAGTTACATTCATATAGACAACATCCAAAATATGAAATAGCTGCCAGTTCATCCTGAAAGTGCTCAAAATTTTTATAAGCTGATCATACTATATAATCATAGGTTTGCACACATGACATCCAAAGTACAAAACAGGTGCATACTAGTTCATCCATACAAACAAGTAAATATTTTGAATTGTTCATATTATATAAACTTGGGTTCGTACAGACGATATCCAGAGTATGAAATGGACTCATCCATTTTTGTACCAAATGAAGCATGATTTTGGTTAAACTGATCATATTTTATGATATTAGGTTCATACAGTATGCCAACTAGAGTACGAAATGCGTTCATTCAAAATCGTATCGGACGAATCATTTCAAATTTGAACTAATCATATTATACAGTGTTAGTTCATACATACGCTATTCAGAGTACAAAATTAGTTCGAAGATCATACAAGCATTTTAAACTAATCGTACGAATGATGTGCGATCATACTGTATAATCCATGACGGACAAATTGAAATTTTTAGTTTTCTAGACAATTTTTTTTGTCTTTCATATTTAAGGTCCTAAAAATTGATTGTCAAAGAACTGTGAATTCCTACATCAAATTTCTTTTGAGAGAGTTCTTGGAGAGTGTTTGGAAGACTTTCTTGTGATTGGAGAGTGAGAGATTTCTTAAGAGATTTTGGTAGAGGATTCACAAGGTTGCTCAATAGTGAGTTCTCTTACTTGTTTTTCAAAATTCTTCCCTATTTTCTTGAAGACTCTAGGAAGAAGATTTTCAAAGGAGTGTCGATACTCTACCGACAGCACGAGGGTGTGAAAGGATGATAATTCTCTACTGACACCAGAAGGGTGTGAAAAAATGATGGTTCTCTGCCGACACCAGGAGGGTGTGAAAGAATACCGGTTTTCTGCAGTCATTAGGAGGGTAAAAAGGATGATGGTATTATGCCGTATCAGGGATTGGTGGAAGAGAGGTTAATTATAAGGCTTCTTCGCCTTGTTGTATGAGCAAAAAGAGAGTCACTTTGGTACAGTGTAATATCTGAAGAGGGAGTCTTCAGGGAGTGGACGTAGATCTAGTTAGATTGAACAACTATAAATTTCTATGTTCTTATGTTTTTATTTTTATTATATTTTTATTTTTCTACCCTTTTAATTTTGTGGTTGGAAATTAGATTTTGGAAAATTTTCATTGTGCTTGAAATCATAAAATGATTTTCTATAATTTATCAAGAGATTTTTAAATTATCTATTTACCCTCCTCTTGGTTAGTATTGGGATAATTTTAATAGGTCTAACAACCTATTCGAACTTACAAGTGGTATCAAAGCCTACTTTTAAAAATTAAGGTTTAGGCAACTTTTTAAAAATGATCATGAATACTTTTGAAAATTGTAACACACCCGAAGGATATTCGATCACTATACCCCCATTATTTAATAACATCCCTTTCAATTTTTGAAAAACACGTATATCTACTTTTCTTCAATTGCTTGACTATCGTATATGAATTTTAGTATAGGAAGGCTACACTAGACCAACTAAACTTGTAGATGGAATTATAACTGAAGCAGCATTTACTGATTGGACTATAAAATAAAAAGATATAGCTCAGTTAAACGCTAAATATATAAATAGTTTTTTCTATGCACTTAAATTTGAAGATTATATGTGTGTCTCAACTTGTAGAACTGAAAAAGAAATTTGAGATAGGCTTTGCATTATATATAAAGGAACTAATAAGGTGAAACAATCTAGATTGAACATTCTACTATAAAATTATAAACTATTTTGTATGAAACTGAATGAATCAATCACTAATATGTATATTGTTTGACACAAATAGTCACCTCATTACATGCTTTAGGTTGGGAATTAACGAATGCTGACGATGTAAATAAAATTCTTTATTATTTGCCTGTTACTTATGATACAAAGATAACTGCGATAACAGAAGCAAAGGACATAAATGTTTATTCTATTGATAATCTTTTTGGATTACTAATTGCTTACAAGCAAGGAGTAACTCAAAGATAAAATGATGTAGGTGAGAAACATAAGGAGAAAAATATTGCGTTGAAAGTGGATGACCTGGATAGTGATCAGTCTCAGCCTGAGAATGAAGATGATATTGCCTTAATGATAAAGCAATTCAGATGTTTTCTTAAGAGGAAGCAAAGGAGATGTTAGTAGGGAATAAGGTTAAGTTTCACAAAAAATGCTAATGCTTTTAATAATGTAATTTATTATGAATGCAGGAAGTCTGAATAAATTAAATATAAATGCCTAACTCTTAAAGCCAATCCTATTAAGGAGAAGGTCAAGGAGAAAAGCAATGTAAGGAAGGGAAAGAAGAGAGTGCAGAGAGAATTTTGGGTGGATTCAGCTTTGGATTCTTCAAAAAATAGAAGTAGAGGAGGAAATCATCAACTTGTGTTTGATGGCCGACAAACTTGATCAGTCAGATCATGAAGAGTATGTGGCTTAACTTATGAAGAGTTATTTGAAATTTTTGAGAAAATTTATACGCCTATAGGAAACTCAAAAAGATGCATGCTAGATTAAACATGAAATTTTTAGAATTACAAAAAGAGAATGAAATCCTTAAGAACAATCATGCATAGATTCATAGAAACATATTAAATTATTGGATGAGTTTGATGATTTGAACAAAAAGCATGAATTATTGAAATCATCATACAATGAGCTTGAAAATAGTTTTAAAATATTTATAGACGAATCTGATAGTAGATAACACTATTTGAAAGTTTACAATATTGTTTTAGAAAGTGTTAACTCATATTTTAGAGAGAAAATAAAAGTTCTTGAGGAAAATAGGATTCCCCCAATACGTGAAGATTTTTCTAATCCTAATTTGAATTTTAAATTTTTAAAATGTAGGAAAAGATAATATAACTTACGTAAATTGATAAATTCTTTTTCTGGAGTGAAATATTTTTCGTATGGATTGATTGGTCATATTTCTCACACTTGCACTATTCATAGTAAATCATATATTGTGAGGACACTTAAGATGCATAAAATAAATCATATCAGATATGCATCCAAATTATTTTTTCCAAGAGGAGAACCCAAGCTTATTTTGGTTTCTAAGTCTAACATTTGATTATCTTATAAAAATGCTCTTATACAAGACCTTGTGAGAGCATTTGTTAACTCTATTGTGGATGTTCGAAGCACATTACTAGAGATACGACATAATTCATATCGCTGGAAGCCATGAATGGAGGCAATGTTACACTAAGAGATAATACCACTAAGAAAGTGAAAGGCACATGTATGATTAGAAATTTGAATTATTTTTTTATTGAAAATGACTTATTTGTAGATGTCTTAAAACATAACCTATTGAGTATTAGCCAACTATGTGATAAATATTATAGTAATTTTTTTTTTCTAATAGCTGCATAATAAGCCAAAATGGAATTGATGTTTTGCATAGAAATATGGTAAATAATGTATACATGATTGATTTGAATTGTATTAAATCTTCTAATGCCTTTTGTATCAAAGTAATTATTGATGAATTATGATTTTGACATATGAGACTTTGTCATGCGGGCATGAAAAATTTTAGGAAAATTATCCAAAAAGAATTGGTTAGAGGAATACCCAAACTAGATTTTATTAAGGATTACCTGTGTGATACATGTTAATTAGGAAAATAGGTGAAGTCCTTGTTTCATTCCATTAAGGATCTTAGAACTAGCAAATCATTGGAAATCATTCACATAGATCTTTTTGGATCGGTTATCACTATTAGTCTAGGAGATAAAGTGTTTGGATTTGTGATGATTGTTTAAGATTTACTTGGGTTAGATTTTTATTTCATAAGAGTGAATTATTTGAGAAATTTAAAAACTTATATATTTGAATTTAGAGGAAATTAGGGTGTGAGATTTTGTCAATTCAAAATAATCAAGAAGAAGAATTTGAAAATGATGATTTTTGTAAAGAATATGAAATTGATCACAATTTTTTAGCACCTAGGATCCCTCAGCATAATGGGGTAGTAGAAAGAAAGAACAGAATATTAATTGAAGCCGCTAGAGCCATGTCTATAGAATTCTCACTTCCAAAATATTTTTGGTCTGAAGTTGTTAGTATAACTTATTATGTTCTGAATATAGTGAATATTAGATCAAAATTTAATAAGATACCATAAGAACTTCTTAAGGGTAGAATACCAAATCTTTCAAATTTGCATGTTTTTGGATGCAAGGTATTCACTCACAATAATGATAAAACTCCTTTAAGAAAACTTGATCCAAAATCTAATGAAGGAATTTTTTCTTGAAAATTCTAGCGTTTAATGCAAATTTGCACTCTTAAAAAAAATTAAAAAATTCTAGTGTTGAAAAATCTTTTAGAGTTTTTAACAAGAGAACTTTGGTAGTTAAGGAATTCACACATATTATGTTTGATGAATATGGCATTTTAAAAGAGCCAAGGTTGGAAGATGATCATAGGATAAAAGTAACATTCACCTACAATTTTTTATATAAATGTATAAACAAATGTATATAGTCTGCATTCATAAGATTTTTCACCATACCTTAGAAAAGAACTAAGATAAGCTCTATTTTTTATAAGGTTCTAGAATTCCTATAGTGGCAAGCATTTATAGTTAATTATCTCCCAAGACAAGTCTTAAGAACACTCTTGATTAATGCGGAAGTATACTTTTTAAATTTATAAAGGTTTGATTCAAGATTTGAGTTTAAAATTTTTAAGGAATTGTTTAGATCTAGACTGAGATTTAGAATTCATTTAATATTTGGATAAACCTTCCGGGGAGGCAATTTAGAGAGGTGTTTATACAATTTAGACTTAGGCTTGCTTTGAGTGAGATACTAGCTAACATCTTAAAAATAATAAATCATGTTATGACTGTAAGATAGGATAACTATATATCTAAGGAATCAAGAATTTTTAGTGGAAGAAACTTTAATGAGGACTTTTAATATATTAAATCACCTATCTAATGCAAATTAATTCAAAGACATCCTAAACTCAAAAAAGAAGTTAACTTTAAACTTCTAAAATTTTCAAAGACCATATTTTCTAGAAAAATTTAATAGCATAACGACCCTAACCCATAGAAAAACTATAGCATCCTCTACTCTTAGACTCCTCATTACTGTCATTGACTTGTGTGCTTGGATATTGTACATTATAGGAATTTAAAATGCATGTATTCCAGGGTAAAGGTATTCATATATATGATATCTTTAATATATCAGCCTAGAACTAGTATACTTGTTCTTGCAAAGTACATAACATACACAATGAAAGAAAATTATGAAATGGTTACACTCTAATAAAAATCTACCATTCATATAAATGCAATACATGTAATGTGAAGTTGTATATGAAAGAGCAGTGTATAAAATTTTTTTAATCATTTTTAATGTAAAGTGAAAGTTCGTTAGGGATGTTAAGCCCATATGAACTAGCCCAAGACTATCCAAGAGGGGGGGGGGGGGGGGGGGGGGGGATGGTATTTTGGGGGGGGTGGGGTGAATTGGTATTTTAAAAATTATTTTGATCAAAACACAATCACAAAACTCAAACCAAAATTACCACAATAAAAATCAAAGTGCGGAAGAATAAATGCGAAAAGTAGTAGTAAAAGGACATAGAAATTTATAGCGGTTCGGTCAACTCGACCTACGTCCACTCCCGGGGTGCCCTCCAAGTATTGCACTAAACACTGTGACTCTCCTTTTGCTCCCACACCAAGGCGGAGAAGCCCTCACAAAAACTCCTTTCCGCCGACCCAGACGAGGCAGAGAACCCAACTCCTTTTGCTTCCTCCTGAAGCAGGAAGAGAACCTTGATCGATTGTTGAAGAAGATCTCTCTCAACCCTCCAAGGATAAGAGACTATAGTGGAAGAAGAAGAAGTGGAACAATACTTGGAGCAACCCTTATGAAACCCCCTCACAAAATCCTCTCTCTCTCTCCCTCTCCTCTAGGCTTTCTCAGGTTAAGATAGCAGCAAAAGATTACCTCTAAGGTAGAACAAGAGATCTTAAATAGAAGAGCTTTGGAATAGCTCTTATTTTAAATAAACTGACTTTATCGTCCAGGACGATAGGGGTATCGGCCTGGCCGATCAGCATACATTTTGTTCAATCAGCCAAGTCGGTTTGGGATGATTAGACAGTTTCTGATCATATCGTCCAGGACGATAGGATATCTTCCTAGATGATTAGTTCAAATTTGAAGAAAATCATCATGAACATCGCCCTGATTAGAATCTGGCCAATGTCAATCATCCACGACATCATCCCGGCTGATCCTACGATCGGTCCGACCGATGTGATCGTGCAATCAGCCTTAATTTCTTTCCTTAATTACCTGATTAATTTATGCATAATTGTGTTGCATCTTCCAGGTCGATGTCCAAAAATAACTAATACCTAAATAGATATAGCGACTGATTCTTTCTTATTTGAGCATATCGTCCCGGCCGATAGAATATCATCCAGGCCCATCGACTTAATGATGGCTGCCTTAACCATGATGCCCTGATTAGGTTTTTTATTTTTTAACAGATCGTCCAGGCCGATATTAATATCATCCCGGACGATGTTACCAAAAATAGTAAACTCTAAGAAACAGTCAAAAATTCTTCCAAGGTGTGTGTGTGTGTGCAAGGTTACTTAGCATTAGAAGCCACACCTTTTACAATAGACTCAAGAAAAGGAAAAAGTGTACAAAGTGACTCAGACCTAGTCTACCCAATCTTGAGCTGATTCTAATTATCGTCTGATCTTGTGGACTTAAAATGTTAGTAGGCAAGGCAGTCGTAGAGAAACAAGAGTGTTTTCTATCATCAAAATCATAATTCAGGAAAACATATTTGCAATAATCTCCCCATTTTTTATGAAGGAAAACACACAACAAACAATTCTAAGTAGTTAAGGCAACAGTGTACTAGAAATAGTGCAATCATAAAGAACATCAAATATCAGAACATAATAGTATAAGTACAAACATGCTACTCCCCCTTTTGACATCTCCAAAAGGAGGAGACAAATAAAAACAATGCATAAATTAAACAGTAGAAGAAAAATAAAAACTAATTAATAGAAAAATAGAAACAAACTACAACAAAAGAAAACTAGTAAAATGATGGGCCCTGATATTCTAAAGGAGGAGGTGGTGGTGGTGAAGACTGCATAAAGTAGCTCAACAATGTAGCAAACTGTGCACCAAACCAGACTATGTCCTGGTCGTTATGCTGTTGCTGGTGTGCAACGTAGGCATCAAAATGGGCTAAGTCCTCTACTCGGTGCTGCTCATAGCGGGATATATCCTCAACATGTTTCTGCTCCTGTGCAATAACATAAGTGTCAAATTGGGCCTCCCACTGGTCAAAGCGTTCCACTAGCTGATCCAGCTGAGAGTGCTGACGGAGCGGAACAGGTGTAGGTGTTGACCTTGATTTTGTCAAAACTCTTGGTCAAAGAGTTTGACTTGGTCAATTTAACCAAGCCAAGACTCAAGACTTATCCCAATCAATTGCTTGGGTCAAACTGAGACTGTAGAGCCCAGAGCCAGGTTCTGGGTCAACCTGGTTGATCAGGTCAACTAGGGTTGACCCAAATTGACCCAAATGACTTTTAATCGATTTCAAACCAATTTCATGGCTTCTTAGGCTCAAACCTCATATTCATGGGATCTAATTGACTAAGTTAACCAAGTCAACCATTGACTTGGTCAACCCAAGTCATAATACGTCAAAATGACCCATTTATAGCCCATTAAGAGACTATTAAGAGAATTTAATTCCTCCTTAATGGCTCTAATTCAAAATCTCGTGGAATCAAACTTATTTTCCCTCCCAATGACCTCTAGACTTGATCTAGGCCATTCATCTATGGCTTAGATGTTTAAATAGAAAGAAATTTGGTCAAAGAGGGATCTTTTTTCTTCTTGCTCTCCCTCCAAGGTTTCCCAAGCCGAGATTTTTGGTGTGAGAGTTCCTCTCATCCTTCTCCACTTTTCTCAAGCAAAACCCGATGCCAAAACCTCGCCGGCGACGATCCTCTGGCGTCCAAGGGCTTGAACGTCCAAGGCTTCGATCCAGCCAATAGAGAGCTCGTTTGATTGCGGTTTCAAGAGGAGAAATTTACGAGGATAATCTACAAGCTCAACCGTATCAAGATCTTGGAGATCTCAAGGTGAAAATTCTTGAAAATCCTTAGAATAGCTCACATCACATAGATCTAAATAGCTTTTCGATAAGCTCGTTTCAGGCCAAAATAACTGTTCCCCATTGATGCTCTTCATGCATAAATGTTATGCTTAAAATTTTATTTTATTTCGTTTGATAGATTGAGAGAACGAAGTGAAACAATGTTTAGGGTTTCAGTTTACATCGGTATACGATCGGAGCCGTTGATATCATGATCAACTGCTCTGATTCCGCCGTTCCAAGGTTCCAGTTCGACCGCGGATCCGATCCCGTGGTCAATGGTGCCGTCCGGCTTGATTTCGTCCGTAGATCCAAACCACAGAAGATCCGACGGCTGGAATTCACTGCCGAAATAGATTAGTGGCGTCGGGTCAGCCGCCTAATTGCCACAATCATGGCGGCAATCATGTCCCTTAACCGTGGGTCCTCTCCCGTGATGACGCATGGACCGCCACGTGGCAGACTGCCGTCTCCGCGGTTTTGGGAGCCAACGGGATGCCGCCACGTGTCCCGCGATTGACCACCACCGATTGTTTTAATTTAAAAATTAATTTTAAATCTATTTTTAATCCAAATTTCTTTAGAAATTTATAATAAATCTAATTTTTCGTCCAAAAAATACATATAATACCTCGAATCGTTTGGATTTGTTTTCTATATATTTTAAAATTAAAATTATTCTAAAATTGTGTATCAATTTTTAAATTATTATAAAAATATTAAAATGTGATTATTTCTAATTATTTGTAATTATTATTTATATTGTTATTTCTATAATTATGTTTAAATATCTTAATATCTATTGTTTGGTTTCTATTTTAGGATTAATATTATTCTTATTATTTTTGCTATTATTTTAATATAATTATTGTTATTATTATTTTGTTTTAATGAGTATTTTAAAAGCCTATTTTTAGTATTGTTATTAATCTTAGTATTACTTATATATATATATATATTGTTATATATATATATATGTATTTTAACCTATTTTAGAACTACACATATAATTAAATCTCTAATTTTAAGAGATCTACTCATGAAATTTTAAACATAGATCGTATGTGTGAAGAGCAGTTATGGGGGAGTAGATTAGTGAATGGTTGAGTCTCAATCATTGACTAATCCCTTCGTTAGATGAATTTACTTTCTTTATATCGTACTTTGCATGCGTAAGATGCACCACCACTTAGTTTAGGCTCTCCTAGATCTAAGGACATGGATTGTTTATTTTGCTTACGTATTCCCCTGCATTGTCACCCAAGGGTTAGTAAAAAATTCACTTCAAACTCCTACAACGTAGTGACACCCTAAGGACAATAATTAAGGACCCGTCTAGCAAACTTAGAAAAATTCTAGGAGCTAGGATAGATCCCAGATTGACCAAAAAACTTCAACACTTAAACTTAGTGACATCATAAACCTCCCAGGATTTTTTAGAAATTTTTAGGAGCTTTTAGACCCCTTAATTAACAAACCCTAATTTACCCGATAAATAGGGCCTCGGTACCTTTTAAAAATTATAATAAATCCATTTTAACTCAGACAATTACCTACCATTCCTCAAATAGTCCAAAATCTAATACCCAACCTGAGATAAATAGGGCTCCTTAGTTTGACTTTAGGTTGACCCTTAATTTACCCTTAGGTGGAAATTATTGTTTTGCCCCTAATAAATTATTAAAAATAGTTTAAAATCCAAAAATTTTCCTCAAACACTTGGGAACATCTTTTTAGGTCATTCCTGAACTTTGGGGGTCATTCCAATTAGTTTGGAGCTGGTTTGGATCAAAACCTTAAAATCAGTCATTTATTAGATAATTCCTTTAAATATCCTGAACTTAGAAAATTCATAACTAATTATAGAAAATTTCAAATTTGATAAACTCACTTGAATTAGACTCAAATTAGGGTCTAGTATATATTAAAAATATTAGGATTCCATAAACTAACCTAAATTAGAAAGTCAACTTTTTGGTCAACCCCAACTTATAGTTTGAGGCCCGAAACTTAGAAAATTCATAACTTTGCCTAAAAAACTCCAAATCCAGTGTACTACCTTACTAACTACTCATCTTAAGGTCTAGTATTTACCTAAAGTATTATGAAACCATAACCTAGCCTATTTCTTATAGTGACTTTTTGAACCCCCTTAGCCTAGTACCTAGGAGGACCCGGACTTTCCAAAATTGGCTAATATAATTTGAACTTCAAATATCACTACCCTCAGTATTTAAAAGTGATCAACAAACTAAATTAACTAAAATGGATCATAATTCATTAATATTAAACTTTAATTAAAATTTCATTTTCTAGCCTATAACAAACCTGAACTGTAGGCAATTTTAACTAACTACCCAAATTAGGATCTATCCAAACCACACAAGCCTTACACACACATAGAATTGTTTGCTAGGGCACCACTTCTAGACGTAGGCTAGGTTGGTGTTTCCTTTTCTGCTGTGTGTTAGAGCTTTCCGTGGTTTTCACTACATGCTGTTTGAAATTGATTGGTATGTTTGCTTACTTTTCTTGTACTGTGGATATGATGTGATGAGCACTAGATCTACCCCTAAGTTAGGAGCAAAATACGTATACATATATATGTCATGTTCTTCTTGCAGGTGGTCATGCTCATGCTAATAAAAGGGAGGCACTATCATGATTTCTGACATTATTTTGTGCAGATGCTTGCTGAGCCCCCCCTAATAAAATGAGGGCTAATTCATTTAATAATAACTGCTACAGGTGCTTCATAGCTACTTAGCCCTCATGATTAAGAGCATGGCTTGGCACAACTTCAATGGGTTGATTTTAATTTTATATAAACTGTTTGTGATATATCAACTACTTGGGATGATTTTTTTTATTAGGATAACCATGCATGGACCTTAAATTTACTGCTTTCTATTTGATGTAATTAATTATAATATTTATAAAAAGCTGTAAAGATGTCTTTGAGTGTGGATATTCTTATCCAACTCAAATTCTAAAAGAAGAAGGCATCCTCATAGGGGAGAGTCTTCATTCATTTGGAAGATCGAGCTGGATGGCTTCAGATATCCAAAGAGAAAATGCAATGCCCCATTCCAAGGGAGAATTGTCTCTTCGTTTGGATATTCATGCCACGACAGATCCAAGGAGTCTAAGGAGGAGATTTCTGATGAGTCAAAGGAGGAGAGATCCAAGGAGTCCAAGGAGGAGAGTTTCAAGGAGTCCAAGGAGAATAAGACTGAAGAGTTGAAGATTTGAAGACTAATATCCCACTCAAAGTCATTTGTGTCTGTCATAGGCTTAGAAATCCGAGTTGTTGGCAGTGGTGCCCGACCAGTTTACTTTCTACATACCCTAGGTTGTAATAAGGGCAGTTGGTCTATGGATATTTATTTAATTGGTTTATTTATATTGATGTGTTTACTATGCTTGCGCAGTAGAAATTGCAAATTTTTTTCTAGGTTTCTTTCTTGCATGCTATTTTTTTGCTTTTTCCTGGATCTCGTTAGGCTCATTAAGGACTATAAAACCTTTTCTACTTATAATCAGAAATTTAATATTTAAAATTTTAAATCACTTAGAAACTTAATAAATCTAGGAAATTGCCAGAACCGTCTGGGTCGCATGCATAATGTTGCATCTCTTCTCTCCTTCTTAGAAGACACTTTCCTGCCTACGGGTATAGTCCGGATAATCTGGCCTATGAGGATGAAGTGTCGGACCTAAGGAGGTCCAATCTTTTCTAAAATTCTATTTTTTTATAAGCCTATTTTTTAAATTTTGAATCATACATGATTTGAGACCTTTCAACTAGCATGCATTGTATTAGAAACTAACTAAATAAAATTTTAATTACATTAGTTAGGGGCATTCATCCCACATAAGTCCAGGATCAATTAGAAAACTCTTTAGATGTAGGTCATACTTCTAATAACTATACCACCCACCCATCTCTCATAAATTATTAGACTACATAGTTTTAAAGCAATTAGGTGATTAGCTAGCTACACAATCCAGGTTGGAGTAAGTCCAAGTTTTGCACTATATTAGCTAGGACACGGGTCTTAGTGTTGTGTAGAACACTAAGCCCAATTTAGATTTAGGATTCGATGCTACTACATTCGGTCTCATAGTATGCCTTAATGGTAGGTAGGTCCCTTCCTTTCAGGGCATACAAATCCTACCTATCTGCCCCACAGGATGATGCCACAACCATCTTTTATCTCATGTATGTGATT
Organism: Dendrobium catenatum; assembly: GCF_001605985.2. NCBI lineage: Eukaryota > Viridiplantae > Streptophyta > Magnoliopsida > Asparagales > Orchidaceae > Dendrobium > Dendrobium catenatum. The sequence goes on along the minus strand of NW_021319908.1, from coordinate 912,084 downwards.
CAGTACTTGATATATTTTTTTTTCAATTTCTCTTTAGTACCCTAGAGCCTCCGAATGCTGGTGTGAACCACGCATGTTGATCCAGCCCTTCAGACATTTCATCCTTTTGAGTAGGACTTCTTAGTCTACACTATCGTGCAAATCCTATTTTGGGAAGGATAATATATGATCCTTAATCGAGAGTTTTCTCAGGCTCCTGACTGGGATGTAATTAACCACGGGGGCTTACGCCCATGGGAAACTTGGCCCCATATCTACTAAACCTCACCCGAGCTGTTGTATCGGGTGGGGGAAACACGTGACTGTGATAAGGTTATGTATATTATTACCCATTGGGGTGCGCTGGTGAGAGCCGCTATCCTCAATTGTTAGTCATATGCACGATCCAATTTGCCCCTTCCAATTGGCCCGTTTACGCGGTGCTCTTTCAGAGGTCCACTTCATGAATAGGTGTAGGAGCAGGTGTAGGAGCAAGTGCAGGAGCCTCCTCTTCCCCCACCTGAGCTTCCCCATCCTCTGGATGGAGATGAGTACTATGAAGAGTTTAAAAGGAAATAATAGAGTAGAAAGCATGTTGGAGATTTGGTGGAGCAGGATATTGGAGGTTATACTTTGATTCTAAGATATAAGAAATGATATGCCATAGGGCTAGATTTGGTTTCCTCCTATGATCTAGATCCCGAATGGTAGTAAAATGGTCGATGTACTGAAAGATCAGGTCAGTAGCATTAAATTTATGATGTGCTAAAATATAAAAGGTGGTGAGTGAAAGAAGGAGAGTGATGTGAACACGATCACCAGCCTTAGGAATTATCAAAGTGCGAAGGATGTACTGGTCGGTCCTAGCATCCTTGTGTAAGGTACCAGTCTCACCCATATGAAAATGAACATTAGTTGCGAAGAAAATGATTGGCTAGAGCCCAGTCAAAATTAGGGTCAGAACATAGGGTGTGAAGTTTATCCCTGTGGTGGAAAGCTGCAAAATCTCCGCACAATCCTGATATGTGATCTCGATGGGACATCGATTCATATATGAGGAAATAGAAGTAAAAGTAGAATTTATACTCAGACTTACAAAAAAATTAAAGAGTAACTCAGAATTGAACAGTACAGCAACAGTCAGAAGAAAGAACAAGGAGGTATAGGCAAATAGGTCTAGTACCAGATAAAAGAGAAAATTTGGATTGATTGTCTGGGAGACTGTGATTTTAGCCTCCTTATAACGCTGGTAGGTGGCTTGATCATCCACTTGCAGGAAATGAGGGTCCAGAGTAGCCCTCGATGAACTTTCAGATGGGTGACGAGAGCACTTTCCTCCAGCCATTTTCACGAAATAGTAAGAAAATAGGAAATAAGAAACAAGGAGAAGAAGTTGGAGTGAGGAAAATGGATGGAAGGGCTCGGTTTATAAAGAATCGACCAGGCCGATCGCAGTATCGTCCAGGTCAATCTAGTTCAATAATTGCATACAGGCTGATTGGTCAAAATGGCAGTCCGATCGTCTGGGTCGATCAGATATCGACCGGGACGATTAGACACAGACGATCATCCCGAGGAGTCAAGCCGGACAACCGTTGAAAAAGTAGATCATCTGGGCCAATTCGGTGGATCTTCCAGGATGATGTCTAATAATGGATCGTACTGGCCGACTTTAAAACATTTAAATCATGTGCCACGTGTATTGGCCATATTGAACAGGTAGATCGTTCGGGCCTATTATCCAAAATGGATCGTCCTGGCTGATTTTAAAGATTTTAAATGTACGTCTATGTGTATCGTCCAAGATGAACACGTGGATCGGTTAGAACGATTGTCCATAAAGAGGATAACATTATTCGAGCCAAAAAATAGATCGGCCAGGCCGATAAAAAATGATTGAAGAAGAAGACAATCAGATCGTCCAAGCCGATAATGGATCGTCTAGGGTAAACCGAAAAAAAATATTTAGAACAACTAATCTTGTTAACCCTAACTCAGTCTTCTTCAGGGTAAACCGTCTTTTGAAAACAAAAAATCTAAATAAAAAAAGCCAATTGGTTTAGAAAAGGAGATTCGTTCAAAAACTTGTTTCTAGAAAAATATTTTATAGAATAATATATCAAAGTAATTAGTTATAATTAGAAATTTGAAATCAAGTCTTTGGAAAATATCAAGTGACATATGAAGTCTTCTAAGATTTAAAAATTTTAAAAGGAGAGGAAGCTTGCTTTTGGTGGGCTCATTTTATGCCTCTTGTCAAATTGATTAGTGCTTTGTATATTTTTTTTATTTTTGATACACTTTGTGTGTATATATATATTTTTAATTTGACATCATTGCGCATCTTTTGTTTTTGACATCATTTGCCACTTTTTTATTAACAATTATGCAAGCTAGATCCCTTTAAAAAATTCTTAAATATTCTTAGTTTTGATTATATCTTCTAGATATTGGAGAAGAAAAACTCACTCTCTAATATAGGGAAGAATGAATCACAAAGCATAATAAAAAATTTTATGATAATTTCAATGACAAGATTACAAAAATTTGAAAGTAAAATAAAGACTTTGAACATTATATTTATAAAATAGATTACTGTAGCAAGATTGAAAAGATCTCAGTTTTAAAAACCATTTGTTAATTTGAAATAGTTTTTTAGTTAGAGAAGAAGATTACATCACTAAAAGAGGTTATAGAAAGAGATATAATCAACAGTGCTTTCACGCTTTAACAGATTAAGAGATGTAAAAATATTGACTCACAAAATTTCAAAATAAAAAATAAGGCATAAAATATCAATTTCAGTGATGATTTCAAAATAAAAAATATTTCAAAAGTAGTAAAATTAACAAGTAAAAAAGTTAAAACAATAAAAAAATAAATAACAGAAAATATATCAGAAATCAGTAGGAATCAAGTTCATACATTTATGTCAATCACACCCAATCTGGTTCTTAAAGTCCTGAAAATGTCGAAGGCCAGTGGTTTAGTAAAGATGTCAGGCAGTTGATTTTCAGTTGCCTCATGGTGTAACTCAATGTATCCCTTGGTCACATGGTCTCTAATGAAGTGATGTCTTATATCTATGTTCTTGATCCTTAAATGTTGGATAGGATTCTTAGAAATATAGATGATACTAGTGTTTTCATAAGAATTAGAATTGTGCCTACAGTTAATCCTAAATCCAGAACTTGTTGTTTCAACTAAAGGACTTGGGCTACACAACTTCCTAAAGCAATAAGCTCAGCTTTAGTAGTGAAAAGTGTAATAGAGTTTTTCTTTCTACTAGACCAGGAGACTAAAGACTATCCTATGAATTGACAAGTTCCATAAGTGCTTTTTCTATCCACCTTACATCCTGTAAAATCAGAATTAGAATATCCAATAACCTCAAAAGAAGTGTTGTGCCTAGGGTACCAGATTCATAAGTTTTGGGTCCCTAAAAGGTATCTAAGAATTCTCTTAACTACAGTCAGGTGGGATTCCTTAGGATCAACTTGAAATCTAGCACAACGATAAACGCTAAACATAATATCAGGTCTGCTAGCAGTCAGGTAAAGTAAAGATCCAATCATCCCTCTGTACTTCTTTTGATCAACTTATTTTCCATTAGGATCCTTATCCAATTGAACACCTAAGGTCATGGGAGTATTAATTGGCTTTGCTTTATCCATTTCATATTTCTTCAAGATGTCATTTATGTATTTTGATTGATTCAGAAATGTTCCATCATCCGATTGTCTTATGCTAAACCCCAAAAAATAGGACAACTCTCCCATCATACTCATCTCAAACTCCTTACTCATTATTTTAGAAAAATCATCACATAGTCTTTTATCAAAAGATCTAAAAAGTATATCATCGACATAGATCTAAACAATAAGTAAATAATCTCCTACTTTCCTCAAGAAAAGGGTGGTGTCTACGCTCCCCTTAACAAACTCCCTCTCTAGTAAACATGTGTTGAGCCTCTCATACCAAGCTGCCAAACATCATTCCTAACAACTTGGTTTAACTCTTCTTGCATGGCTAAGATCCAAAACTCATCAGAAAGGGCTTGATTGATATTGTTGTGTTCAATCATTGAGATAAAGGCAGAGTGGTTAACTTCTTTCCTAAGTCCATGACTAATCCTAACACCTTCAAAAGAGTCTCCTAAGATCAGTTATTTGGGTGACTAGAAGAGTATCTCCAATCTCTAGGCAAAGTGTGTGTAGGTTCAACCCTTTCCTCCAGATCTACATTTTTTACTCATTGGGTAATCTCTCCAACATCATCATCATCCTCAACTCTAGGCTTCCTAGGATCAGATTCATCAAACACTATATGAGTAGTCTCCTCCACCACCAATGTCTTCTTATTAAACACCCTAAAAGACTTCGCAACACTAGAATATCCTAAGAACACTCCATCATATTTTGGGTCAAATTTTCCTAAGTGAGACTTCCATTATTGTGGATGAAAACCTTACAACTAAAGATATGGAGGTGGGAAAGATTGGGTGTCCTACCCTTAAGAATCTCATAGGATGTCTTATCAAGTTTGGCTCTAACATTTACCATATTCAACACTGTTGGTGGAATTTTGAAAACATGTTTTGAAAAATATTAGTTTTCTTTGGGAATTTTAAGATTAAGGTTGAGTTCTAATTCTAAGGTCGAATCAACTCATTAGAAAGAATATATCACCCCGAAGGACGAGGTCAACAAACACATAACAAGATGTGTTAACCGCTTCAGCCCAAAAGTATTTTGGAAGTATATACTCAGCAAGTATGGCTTTAGCGGCTTCTACTAAGATACAGTTCTTCCTTTCAGCTACCCCATTCTGATGATGGGTCCTAAGAGCTGAGAAGTTATGGCTAATCCCCTTATCCTCATAAAAGTCTCCAAATATTTAATTTTCAAACTCTCCCCCATGATCACTATGGATGGTCAAAATCTCACAACCTAGCCTTTTTTTGAATCCAAGTGAAGAAGGATCTAAACTCATCAAAAGTCCCATTATCGTGTGATAGAAATCTAATCCAAGTGAAACTCAAGTAGTCATCGACAATCACAAAACTATAGACTTTCCCTCCTAAGTTGGCAGTGCTAATGGGCCCAAACAAATCCATATGAAGGACTTTTAAAGGTCTAGAGGTGCTAATGTCATTAATGGAGTGAAAAGTGGAGTGGACTTACTTTCCTAATTGGCAGGCATCATAAAGGTGGTCTTTTGAAAACTTAAGCTTGGGGACACCTCTAACTAGGTCTTTATGGGTCATTTTCTTAAGAGTTTTCATATTGGCATGACATAATCTCCTATGCAACAATCATGAATCATCAACAATAATTTTTAAGCAAAATGAAGCAGCATATTTAATATTATTTAAATCAAGCATGTAAAAGTTATTGATTTACTTTCCCTACAAAACAGTGTTATTATTTAAGCTGATAATGCATGAATTTGCCAAAAATTTTATGATTAAGCCATTATCACAAAGCTGACTGATGATGAGCAAGTTGTGTTTCAGTCCATCTACAAGCAAAACATTTTCAATCAAAATGTTATTGGAATTTCTAATTATACCTGAGCCTGCCACCTTCTTGGTGGTGTTATCTCCAAGAGTAACCTTGCCTCCTATCCTAGTTTCCAGCAAAATGAATTGATTGGCATCGCCAGTCATATGTTAAGAGCATCCGTTGTCCGGGTACCACATAAAAGTTCGTTAGGGATATTAAGCCCTATAGAACTAGCCCAAGCTAACCAAGAGAGATGTGAATTGGAAAACTTTAAAACCAAAGATAAAATTCCAACCAAAATTACCACAAAAAAGTGCGGAAGAAAAATAATTGCGGAAGCGATAATAAGAAAAGAACACACCAGATTTATAGTAGTTCGGTTAAACCTTGACCTACATCCACTCCTTGGAGGCAACCTTCAAGTATTGCACTAAAATAAGTGTCTCTCCTTTAGCCCCCACAGCTAGGCGGAGAAGTCCTTACAAAATCACTTCCACCTTCACCAGTGCGGCAGAGTCGCCGGGTCCTTTGACACCAATGAGATCTTCTTCTTTGGTGAACTTACCTCGAGACAAGCCTTGAATCCGATGGTACTAAGGTGCGAGTTCGTCGGAGCAACCGTGTGGAATCCCCTCCACACTCCCTTGATTTCCTCCCCCTCACAGGATCTTCTCCCTCTCAAACTCCACCCATTCCTCTCTCCCATTCAAGCTCTCTCTTCAAGTTTCCCCCACAAGAACAAAGCTACAATGGCTGCCAAAGACACTTATAAAGTGCCTTGTCATAGCTTAAAAAGAAGAGCTAAAAATGAGCTCATTAATATAAGTTGCTGACATTATCATCCAGGACGATAGGCATATCGTCCTGGCCGATTAGTTCAAATATGAGGAAAATCATCCTGAAATGAAGCTGGAAGATGTCTAATCGTCCCGGACGAAATCACCATTAATTGCTTTCCAAAATTGCCAGAGAAATTTTAGAAAAATTGCTCTGGATCGTCCGAGACGATATTTTATAGTCCAGGACGATCCACCGGGACGATGTCCAAAAATAAGTTATTTCTAAACAAATCTGGCGACAAATTCTTTCTGTTTTGAACCTATCATCCTGACCGATACAAAATCGTCCAGGATGATGTGTTTTGCATAATGACGGCTGCTTTAATGAGGATCCCTTAATTAGGGTTTCTGCTTTTGAACTGATCGTCCAGGACGATGTTACCAAAAACAGAAATCTTTTAGGGCACAACAGAAAATCTTCCAAGTTACAAACCATTAAATGCCAGACCAAATACTACAGACTCAAGAAAGGAAAAAGATTACAAACTGACACAGACCTAGTCTACCCAATCTTGAGCTGGTTCCAAATTACAGTATGATCGTGTGGACCTGAAACGTTAGCACATAAGGCAATCGTAGAGAAATAAGGAATGTTTGCTATCATCAAAATCATAAATAATAGATCCACAACACCACATGCTCTCATGAGGCTTTTTATGAAAGCTTGCCTATAAAATTATCAGATGTCATATTTTGGAACCCAAACATGTTTGGGTTCCTTCTTATGGAAAGTATAATGCAATGCATGCTGTTAATCATGTAACTTGGGTCTCCAAACCCAATGTGAACTATGGTAAATGGTGCAAGTATGCTCTATATGTCCTAGTATGCCACATGAAAAATATCTAACTCCAGGAAAAGGATACACCAACTCATGTGATGATGCTTCTTTCTATGTGATGCATGCAATGATGGTTTTTTATTTTAAAAAGTTTTTAGATTTTCTAACTTTTTAAACTCCTTTTCTAACTAAGCATGAGATGATTTTAAAGAATCATGTGCATCAGATAATTCAGCATATTTTTTGTTTAATGCATCAAACTAATTAAGTAAAGGCATGTGATTTCTATCAATTGTTGAGTGATCTTTAAGAAAAATTTCATGCTCTTTTTGTAAATTTAGAAATTCCAATTTCAAGTTGGCATGTGTTTTCTTAAGTTTCTTGTATGATGCATGATTTTATTCTAAAACTTCAACTATTTGCTCATAAGTTAGTTCACATATCTCTTCTTGGTCACCATGACTAAGATTATCATTTTCCATCAAGCACAAATTTGTTGTCTCCTCTTTAGGTTCAATCTCAAAGGTGCCTGATGTAGAGTCTGCCTAGAATGCCTTTTGGAATCTCTTCTTGTCCTTCTTGGACTTAGGTTTCTCCTCACCCTTTTCCTTACTTGGGTGAGACTTAAGTGTATGGAAATCAGCTTTAACATGTCATGGCTTCCTGCATTCAAAACAAATCATATCATTAGAATTCTTAAAATTTTTATTTCCCTTACCTTTATTCCACTTTTGATGGTTCTTTTGCTTCTTCCTTAGAAAGCTTTTAAATAGCCTTGTGATTAAGGCAACATCATTTCTTTCAGACCTAGAAGATTCAATGTCCGTGTTGTTGGCCTTCAGTGCCACAATTTTCTCTTTCTTTTTCTCACCTACATTAAGATTTCTTTGATTTATCCCTTGCTCGTAAGCAATCAGTGAGCCAAGTAAGTTATCAATCGAATAAGTATTCAAATCTTTAGATTCACTAATTGCAGTGATTTTAGCATCAAAATTGGAAGGCAAACATCTCAAAATTTTATTCACCTTTTCATAGTTAGTATTCTATTCCTAAGGCATGCAAAGAAGTTACAATTTGTGTAAATATTGTATACATTTCAGAAATTAATTCATATAGTTTCATACGAAAAATTTCATAATCATGCAACAAAATATTTAATCGAGATTGCTTGACCTCTTTAGTTCCTTCATAAGTAATACACAATTTATCCCAAATTTTTTTACCAGTTGTGCAAGTTGAAACACACATGTAATCTTCAAATTTTAAAGCATAGAAAAAAACAATTCAAACATTTTGCATTAAGTTGTGCTAAATTCCTATCATTGAGAGTCCATTCAGTAAAAGGAAGTGGAACATTAATGTCATTAAGTTTATCAGTCGGAGATGTATAGCCATCTTTAACGAGCATCCACATGCGATAGTCAATTGATTGCAAAAATGTAGACATATGAGTTTTTCTAAAATTAAATAGAATATTATCAAACAAAGGTGCCCAAGTAATAGAATACCCTTCCGTAGTATTACAATTACTAAAATTAGCAATTGATTGAAATTCAAAAGCTTTCAAAAACTTATTTTTATGAATCTCACTCTGATACTATTTGAAAGTACGTTAAGGATGTTAAGCCCTTATGAACTAGCCTAAGGCTATCTAAGAGAGGGGGGGGGGGGGTGAATTGGTATTTTAAAAATTATTTTGATCAAAACACAATCACAAAACTCAAACCAAAATCACCATAATGAAAATCAAAGTGCAGAACAATAAATACGGAAAGTAGTAGTAAAAGGACACATAAATTTATAGTGGTTCGGTCAACTCAACCTACGTCCACTCCCCGGAGGTGCCCTCTAGGTATTGCACTAAGCACCGTGACTCTTTTTTTGCTCCCACAGTAAGGCGGAGAAGTCCTCACAAAACCTCCTTTCCATCGACCCCGGCGAGGCAGAGAACCCAACTCCTTTTGCTTCCTCTTGAAGCAGGCAGAGAACCTTGATCGATTGCTGAAGAAGACCTCTCTCAACCCTCCAAGGATTAGAGACTATAGTGGAAGAAGAAGAAGTCGAACAATGCTTGGAGAAACCTTGTAAAACTCCCTCACAAGCTCCCCTCTCACAAAATCCTCTCTCTCTCTCTCTCTCTCTCTCTCTCTCTCTCTCTCCCTCTCATCTAGGCTTTCTCAGGTCAAGACAGTAGTAAAAGATCACTTCTAAGGTAGAACAATAGATATTAAATAGATGAGCTTCAGAATAGCTCTTATTTTATACAAATCAATTTTATCGTCCAGGCCAATAGGGGGATCAGCCTGGCCGATCATCATAAATTTCACTCAATCAGCCCGGTTAGTTTGGGATGATTAGATAATTTCTGGTCATATCGACCTGGACAATTAGTTCAAATATGAGAAAAATCATCCTGAACATTACCATGAATAGAAGCTAGCCGATGTCAATCCTCCACGATATCATCCCAACCGATCCTGTGATCAGCCTGGCCAAAGTGATTATACAATCATCCTTATTTTCTTTCCTTAATCACCTGATAATTTAGGCATAATTATGTTGCATCGTCTAGGTCGATGTCTTGGATGATGTCCAAAAATAACTAATGCCTAAATAGATCTGGCGGCTGATTCTTTCTGATTTGAGCCTATCGTCCCGGCCGTTACAATATCGTCCAGGCCGATCAGCTTAATGATGGATGCCTTAACCATGATGTCCTGATTAGGTTTTTTTTTTAAAACCGATCGTCCAGGCCGATTTAAATATCATCTCGGACAATGTTACCAAAAATAGTAAACTCTAAGAAACAGTTAGAAATTATCCCAAAGTGTGTGTGTGTGTGTACAAGGTTACTTAGCATTAGGAGCCACACCTTTTACAATAGACTGAAGAAAAGGGAAAAGTGTACAAAGTGACTCAGACCTAGTCTACCCAATCTTGAGCTGGTTCCAATTGCCTTCTAATCTTGTGGACCTAAAATGTTAGTAGGCAAGCCAGTCATAGAGAAACAAGAGTGTTTGCTATCATCAAAATCATAATCCATGAAAACAGATTTGGAACATAAAGTAAAAATTAGGGTATATTAAAAAGTAAAGGTGCCAAGCTCCATCACAATAATCTTGGATTTCTACTCCTATATAATGTAGATTTAAATATGATGGCTTACTTTAGACTTTATCTTCAGGCTATAAGATCTCTTTAAGATTCCCAAAGAAAATGATCTTCAAAAAAGAAGATTCATTTTCTTTTAAAACTTTATATATATGTGTAATCATCTTTAATTTTTGCAACTCTTGACACTAGACAACTTAATATATACACAAAATTCTAACTTTTCATTTTACATTTACTCATTTATATTTACATTATATCCTAGGTATATTCTACTTCCTATAAGTAGAGCAAAGTATATACATAATGTGAAAGGTACAATGTTGGTGTGTAGAACCTAATGCATCTAATGCAACCTAGAAGAGTCTAAAGTGCACAAATAAGAAAAAAAAAATCTTAACATCCAAAGTGTAAGAAGGAAAGTAAATAAACACAAGATACCCTCCAAACATGGTATATGCATCACAATAAATCACAATATTGGCCTAGCCTAGTCTAGGGTCTTTAGCCCTATCAAACCATCTAAAGTGTGTATAATAAGTTGTGTGGTTTTGATATGCAATAGGTTATTTATTATTTAATGTTATCTAGTATTTTATTTTTAAATTTTTTGAGGACAAAGGGGATTTATTTCAATGTAAATTTTGTTGCTTTTGTTTTAAATTTATTTTAAATAATATTGTTTAGGTGTTAAAATATTTATTATAAGTTTTAAAGATTATAATGCTCAACAACTCCCAAATGCAAGGAGTCATTTAGTAGCAAGTGCTAAGCTCATAATTATAATGCATTTAACCTCCCTTAAGAGATCAAATCCAATGTATCTACTTCATTTTATTTAGGTGTTTTAGTTATTTAAATTTAAGAATCTTGTCAATTAATCACTTCAAGAACTTGAAGCATTTAATTGAAAATTTTTAGTCTCATAATCATAATGTAATTGATTCCCTCTAAGAGATCAAATAAGGTGAATAGAGTCCTTGGTTTATTTATCTTCTTTATTTTGGTTATTCAATTATATCTTATTTATTTAATTCTTTTTATATTCAAAATTTATAAATTTAATATCAATTTTATTTTTACTATTTGTTCCATGATTTTGATTAATTTAGTTGACTCATTTATAAATTTTTAGAACTTAAAATGAATTTTAATTATTATTAAATTTTATTTATTAATTGGGTTAACCAAACTTTGACTTTTATTTTTATTTGAGATTTTAGTGATTTCTAATTTTTAATAAATTCAAAATTTAATTTTAGTTTGTATTTAGTTATTTTTATTTATTTATATTAAATAAGCCCATTTACTTGAATTAAAAATTTAAATAATTTGGTAATTTTAACTTTTGATCCAAATCAATTTCTAAGTACTTGAAATCATCACGAGAGGTCAAGAATGACCTTTAAAGATTATTAAAAGAGTTTAAAATTATTGGAAATTTATTTTGTTTTTAATTATTTTAATTATTTATTATTAATTTTTTAATTTAAATTATTTTTTTTTAAGTTTGCAAAGGGCTTTTATTTTTAATGAAAAATATATTAATTTAGGGTTGAATGCAATTTACTTTTTATTTTTTTTGAGTTAAATTAAAATTTTAATGATTTATTAAAAAAATCTTTTTTAAATTTTTTTAATGATTTATTAAAAAACATTTTTTGGAAAACCTAATAATAAGAAGCTATAACCAATAAATCAAGGCAAACAACAACCGGTCTTAAAAAATGGCATGAGCCTTCATACAACTAACTAGAAGTCAGGTAAGGACCATCCATTGGAGGCAACAAGCATAGACCAAACATCTTCCCAGATCCTAAACAAAGGCCACCAATTAAAAAAATAAAAGGGACCACCAAGGTTGCTATCAAGTCAAGGCCATCCAGTGGATGAGCAGAAGTCCACCTTATCATTGGCGGGCTATAAAATTAGAGTTCATTGCCAAAAAAATAGTAACCAACAAAACACAAAAATTGAAGAGGAGGCAGTAACAACAAAGGACATTTTAACCCAATCAGAATAATCCACAAGGCAAGGAGGAATGTTTGACAACACCAATTACTTCTTTTTTTTATTGTCATCTAGAATGTTTGGCAACACCATGGAATAGGACTTTTTGAGAAAAATGACTTACATTCAAATTATACTCATGAAAAGCATCCTCTAGCTCATCCAATTCCTCTCTAGTATCCCTACACGGCAAGGAGCAAGACCCATCCAACCAATAAGAATGATCCACAAGAAAAAATATGAATTTGGAAGCTAATTGAGATTTTAATTCATCTGAAGAGATAAGCGCAATTAGAACATCCACAAAAAACACATTCAAAATTGGCCCCAAAATCCCTGTCAAAATAATATTAGATACAAAAGAAGAGGGAGCATCTAAACTAGGAACTTCAGCATTATTATCCATTGGAGAACCCACAATAATGAGAGGCTAATCATTCAAACCAATACTAGCATCGATATTATCTTTTGGCACCAAACCATCGAAAGGACTGAAAGCTTCACTATCCATATGTTCCAAAGAACCCAATATAGAAATTGGAGGCGCAATAGAAGAAGCAATAGAATTAGTCATATAAGCATCAGTTCCCATTATCTTCTCATTATTATCACAAGAAGCAGCCACAGGCAAAATAGAAACATGTACCATATCAACCTCCTCAGAAGGATCAACCCTAGCAACCTCTGCCTTAATATCAGCTACAACACCACTACCCCCAGTAATGAGTACCTCATTAGTAGGTGTAACAGGACAATCCACAACAATAGTGGTAATATTTTCCAAACCACCAGAAATAGCAGTTGCATTTCCCATAGCATTCCCATCATAAGAATGAGGATTAGAAGTAATAGTAGGAAATATCTTCAGGACAAGGGAGTGAGAGCAGCATTCACCACCAACAAGCCCAATGCAATTACATGAACCACAAAATGATGGAAATTCCTCCATCTCAATCTTCTGAATGTATCAAAAAAAATTCAAAACCTAGTCATACTTTGTTTGAATATGTTTTGGTAATCTCAAGCTTAACTAAAATATGGGTGATAGAGGGCTGAGAGCCCACAGTGGTGGCATTATTGACTTTTAATGGCAAACCAAACTTATAACCCAAAGCATACAAGAACCAAGGAGAAAATAGATGAAGCCTTAGGTTTGGAAAGGAAATCTAAATGGGAATCATAGAGGAATCAACGATGATATCAAGAGAAGGGGACCATTTTGTTAATTTCATAAAGCAATTATTAACAAAATAGGATTTATGAAAAAATACTCTACTATATTCTAGATTATTCAATAACTTAATTAGACCATGTGACAGATCAAACAAAGTCACAAAAAACCCAGCATTAAGCTTTAGATTGAAGAAGAACTTACGGATAGTATCCAAACTAGGACGTCGTAATGGAGAAAACTAATTAACTTAAATTGAAAGGGAGCCACAAGAGCTAGAATCTCCTCTTATGATATCCAAATGGAAGGAAAACCATGAAAGAAAGAAGGTTTGAGGTTAGCAAAGTGAACATTAGAGGAAGAAATAGATAGGCATCAATGAAAGATCTTGATTTTGAAGATTCATCCAAAAAACTAGGATCACAAAGTTGATTCACCGCCATTCTAGACGCAAAGGGACATAGGTGGACAAATTGAGAAGGCCAAATTAAAAAACATGAAAATTTGAAACAAAACAAAGGAGAAGAGTAAATGATTCTTCCTAGAGATCACAATCAGCGGCAGTGAAAGCCTCTAAGAGGCCACCCAAACTGAATCGAAGTAGGTGAGAGGAACACGCATTAACAAAACAAAGAGCCATGAAATACTTCCTTATTAGCAAATGACAGCAACAACTATAGGGAGATGAATGTGAGGAAACCCTAACAAAAACATTTATTAAAAATCTTAGATTAATTGTGCAAAATGAAATAGGGCTCACTAATTGACAAACTAAATGAACTTTAAACTACTTGAAATTTAAACCCTAGGTTAATTTAGACCTAAAGAACAAACCCAAGAAGTTTCAAGTCATCAAAGTCGCCCCAGTGCTCAAAAAAATTTTCCAAAATAATGCATCTATACTTTAGAAAATCTATTTAAGAAGATCTAGATACTATATTGGGTTGAAATCATATGCAAACTAGTTAACCCTTGCACATTAAGCTAGCACAACATAAAAATCATGAACCAGTACTCTATAGATTGTAATTTATAAATTTCCAAAGATCTACGTCAAGAAATGGCACAATCCCTTAAAAAGTTAATTTAAGAAATTGGACTCATCAAACAAGCTTAGTAAAATTAAGATAAGTTAAGATCATGCCCCTATATAACCTAGCCAAATTTGAGATTTATGGGATGAGTATATAAGAAGTAATTAATAAAAATCAGTGGACAATCAAAGCTAAATTACTCCTTATCCATTGAACAAATTAACTTGATTTTATTTTTAAATTTAACTCGATTTATATTGGATCCATAAAGTCATTGCATGCAAATTTTGGTTAAGTGTGTGATTTATGGTGATTTTTTAAGTTTTAGGCTATTTATTAAATTAAATAAATAATTAAAAGAATTTCCCACCTCATCCATAATCATGCCGCCGCGCCACTGACGGTGCAACCTTGTACCAAGCCATATGGCACCGTAGATTGGCCACTGCTGAATTACGATGATCAATCCACCTAACCATTTAAGCCTAAGCCTCCACCGTTTGATATGTGCATTCGCTCATAGATGGCTATGAACAAGTCTAATGCATTTGCAATCTATTTGTCACTCGATCCAGTTAGATGGATCATGTTGTTTAACCAGATCTAGTTCATTCAATCTTATACACGTGCGAGATCTTATGACCAAAAATTGTTGAAAATTTTTAGTTATTATTTGAACATATTGGAAAAATGCTTATAACTTTTTATTTACTCCATAAAATTGAGTGAAATTTTAGGCATTACTTCATGGCAATTTAATACCCTATTCCATGATGTTTGGGGGCTCAATGACATAGGACAATAAAGTTATTTAAGTTCTTAATCTAGAACAAAGGTTTGGAATTTACCTCTAACTAGTGGATGAATTTATTAATTTTGGTGTTCTTAGATTCCTTGAGAGATCCTCTTAATCTTTCATGAAGACCCCAAGCTTGGAGGAGCTCTTGATTGTATTTTGAAATCCTTGGAAATTATATCCTTTGATCACCCTTGAATCTCACCACCCAATGGATTATAGAGCTTGGGAAGGCATAGGGAGACTAAGAGGAGTTATATGGAGAAAATTCAATCAAAAGATCTAACATCTGCTTCAAAAAATATGGGGGTACTTATAGGAAAGAAAAATTGAAGAATAATTTAAATTCTTTCCCACCTCATTATATGGCCAGTAACCATTTGAGTTTGGGACTATTCAATAGGTTCCAAGGGAACATTCTGGAGAGTTTGAGCCCATGCAATCAATTTTTTTGGAAGTTATAACTAAACTAATGATTGTACATGAGTTTTTTTAAGGAATCTTGGCACATCAGCAATCCAAATGATTGAAGATGACAAGGATAAGTAAAATGAACATTTTGGAATGTAATTTAACTATTTATGGGATGTAATTTGGGCTAGGTTTTTAATGTGCTAAATAATTAGGTTTTTAATGGTTTGGGTCAACCAAATTGATTGATCATGTCAACCCATGGGCTTGGTTGACTGAGTTTGGAATAAAGGGTCCATGAAGACCTAATGCAAGTGTTTATACAATTTAATTTTATAAGGTTTAGGATTCACCTCAAGAAAACTCGTCTTGGTTCACTTGGATCAAGCCATGTGGCTAGCCCAAGTATGCCCATGGGATTTGAACATTGGATTTTAGGGATTGGAGTTTTTAGCTGGATTTGGATTTGAATTTGATTTAAGATTGAGTTTATGGTTGATTGAAGAGTTTAAGATTGAAAATACTCATATCATTGATAATCATTGGGTGATTGATAATCATTGTGTGATTGATAATGATTGAGTTGTTGATCAAGTGACCATCAAGGGTGATTATGACTAACATAGGGTTCAAAGAATGAATCACCATGCTAGATCATATTGGAAAGCTAGATTTAAACTTTTAAGTTGTATTTAAAGAATTGAAACCTACGAGTGAAGCTTTGATTTAGGGTTATGACCTCAGACAGATAAGGTCAACAATTATTGTGACTGATGATACTAATGCTACTTTTGAGGTGGGAACTATTAACATGAATCTTCATAGATTAATTACCCTTATCAACCATCAAAACTTATGGAAATTTATTTTTTAAGACTTTTTAGGATTTTGACTTCTTAAGATCAATTATCGATTGCTATTTTTTAAATGACAATTGAGAAGCTTCCTCTTAAAGATTGGATGCTTTGCTTAGTAATTGTTTAAACATATTATGGTGAACCACTTTAAAAAGAATTCCATTGATTTTGAAAATATTTGTTAAAAGAATATCAATCTTGTGTTACGTATACAATTTAGGTTCATATTTCATTCTTAGAATTCCTCCCCTTGAGAATGTAGTCCTAGCTTTGCTTTACTACTACTAAATCTCCCATGATCACATGGTGCTGCACCCCGACAAATCTATTGATAAATAAGTTTTGAATTTAAAAAAATATTGCACTAATCTGTTTTGCAACTTTGCATACCAATCAAAAGCTACCCCTAAAGGGCTACTAAAATCTATCTAAATAATAATGCATTAGTACCACTAAAATTGCAACAACTAGCTTTAAAAGGCCCCAAATGTAATTGTGGATTCCCAATGCCATTGAAAAAATCATATTATATTTCTTCATTATTAGGACCTACACTTTAAAATACATGAAGTACACTGGGATTGAGCCAAAGCCTCCTCTACTTACTTTTTAACAAACTACTTTAAGTCCTTTTCTTGAACAAAGGTTATTTCAAAAGCTTTTTTAAGCTAGTTGTCTTCTTCATCATTAACTATAATATCTTTTTTCTGATCTACATATTAGTAGACTGAGGTTGAGTTAACTTTACCTATGCTAATTATGGTAGATACCCCTAAGACTGTAAAGAGGCCATAATAACCATCATTACTTCCATCCTCTCTTTTTTTCATTCTTAAAATGTGATCTTTTTATTACAACTAATATAGCAAGCATTAGGCTTAGTATGGATTGCCATCTTTCATAGCCACAACATTATGTGAATCAATTATGGATAATTGTTCATTCTCTAAAGATTCACAAATTCAACCATATGTACATCGACAGGTTTGTTTGCTTAGTTTTTATTTAGTTTGAATTTGTACATTTTATGAATTCTTATGTTTAAGTTGATTTCAAGAATGAGTTTTATAATATTTTGAATTAATTTATTTACTTTAATATATTTGATTTATCTTTAATTTGATTTGTGTTTACTATGCATATGAGATTAAGATATTCTTGGATTTATAATTGATTTATATTTAGGGATCATTTTATTGTTGTTTAATTAAATTTATTTGATTGAACTGAAAATTTAATTTGATTTTATTTAAATGCATTTGATTGAATTAAAAATTTTTTAGTGATTGATTTAACTTTAGGAACTATTTTGGGATGATTTAATCTTTTCTCTATTTAATGTTTAAGTTTGATTTAGTTTCTCTATAATAATTTTAACAATCATTTGAGGATTTTAGGAAGATTCTTTGGTGTTTGGGGTTTTATCCTATTAACCTATGTAATTATATGCCAAAGTAGAAACATTCATTTGTAATGCATTTACCTTAGTTATAAATTAACAAAGGAAACCTATGGAGCATATAAATCATACCTCAATTGAATATATGAATGATTAAACATATACATACTTATACTTATGAAGTAAAAAAAAAAAAAAAGAATCAAACTTAAAGTTCAAAAGTATGAGCATCGCCAATATGATGTATGTTGATTCCATTTTTGTATGAGGTCAAAGTATTCTATCATCTCTTCCTAGTTATAAGGCTTTTTCATCTTAACCAAGAAGCCCATAAGATCCTTTGTAGGGACACCCGATAACCTAGTATTGGCAAGCTTTAGAAAACCTACAAACCCCTTAGAACCACTTAGTGGTCTTATGTAAGTGACAAATTCAAAAAATCAAATGTTACTTTGACTTGATTTAAATTAAGTACAAATCAAATTAAATTTAACTAACACAAATTAAGCTAAGTCAAGTTAAACTAAATTGATGGTTTTTAATCTCGTCAAGCTAATTTAATTAACTTCATTTGAATGAAAGTGGTATGTCCTGAGACAAATAAAATTATTTTGAACCAAAATTTAATAAATGGAAATCAAATTAAATTATACCTATTGTGTCCCGGAATATTTGCAACGACAGAGAAGTATAAATTTAACATCTTAGCATTGTATGAAGATCCATCATATAAATAGATGAAAGAGAGGGTGCAACATTTATAAGAGATAACAAGATTTTTATGTGGAAAATTTTGAATAGGGGAAAAACCACGGGGCCTAGCCCAACTTGAATGAATTCACTAGTATTTGCAGTCTATTACAAATGAGGCCCTTCCTTAGGGGAAGGCCTTTGCTTAATGTAATAAATATACATTATATAGAGTGAATTACATGGTGCAAATTTGAAAAATTAGTATTGACATGATTGCTTAGTAGACAAGGCCATAATAGGCTGACTATTGGAGTAGGAAAGACTGTTCTCTAGCGACAGAAGTCGAAAGGACCGTAATCGATGAAGGAGGTCAGAAGGACCGTAGTCGGTGGGCGATAGATGTTGGAAAAACTATTGTCGGTGGGCGAAGGGTGTCTCAAATATCATTGTTGGCGGGTGACAGAGGTCGGAAAGACCATTTTCTCGCGACGAAGGTGGGAAGGACCGTAGTCGGTGGCCGTGTAGAAGTCCGGTGTTAGTCGAGTGCCAAGAAAAAGTCGCGCATCAGTTGGTGGCCGAATAGAAGTTCGACATCCCAAGCAGAAGTACGACATTAATTGAATGCCAAGTGGAAGTTCAATGATGGATGAAAGTCCGGTGTCGGGTAGAAGTCTAACAAAAGTCCGACAACAGACAGAAGTTCGGTGATGGACTAAAGTCTGGAGATGGATGGAAGTTCGGCGTTGGATAAAAGTACAACAAAAATTCGACGACGGGCAAAACTTTGATGATGGGTAGAAATCCGGAGATGGACGAAAGTTCGACGTCGGGTAGAAATCCAACAAAAGTCTTGCGATTGGCAAAAATTTGGTGTTGGTCGGCTGCTGGGTGGAAGTTTGACGGTGGTTAAGGAGGAATCTGGTAGCATGATAACTTAGGTTTCTCTTATTCATTCTTTTCCTTCTCTTCCTTCCTTGGTCCCCCTCTCATGAGAAATGAGGGGTCATTTATAGTTTTCTATGAGTGGCATAGTTAGTAAATAGAAGGAAGATCAAGGATATATTGGGAGTGGTTTGAATGAACGACTGATGTTGATTCCTTTGATCATGGACATTTTATTGGCCATTTGAATGTCTTAATGATATCAGAATTTAGCAATCTTGGGCTCGTTGGATTCCTCTCGTCGAACCACTTGATTTAATTATAGAATTTCATGTTTGAAAACTATTTGGTTATTCAAATTATGGTTTGAAACTTCCAAATCTACTTCAGGTCTTTGATTTGGACTCATTTAGGCTTGGATTTAGTCGAATTTGGTTTCATTGGGTTTGTATTTACAAGACGAATCAGTTTGACTGTAAGTTTGCTGAAATTGGAGTTCAAATGGTCCTGGATTTAATTTTCGAAGTTCCAATTTGATTTTGCCTTGTGATTCGTGCCTGATCAAGATATTTTTCGATGATATTGGGCCAAGCCAATTCATTTTGAATCAATTTAATTGAATCAAATAATATTAAACACAAAAAATCTAACTTAATCAAATTAAGTTAGTTTCAATTCAAGAAAAATCAAATTAAAATAACTCGATTCAAGTTAAGTAACTCAAAATCAACATAATTAAAAAAGTTGCTCAATCAATTTTATGTATATTATTGATTTTACCTTAATTTTATCATGTCCGTGCAAATTGGGACAACTCTCATTAAATTATGTCAGTTGAGTTCGACAAATTGAAATCAAATTCAAATTTATCAAACTGGCTCAGCCAGATTAAATATAACCCCTCCAAATCGGGTTGATGCTTTTGAGTGTTGTAATTATGATAGCTGGCGGCATCAAACGACTGAAAGTAAAATAACAGGTTCATGCCCCATTCAGGCCTTTTCCCACGGTCACCTATTGAATGTGCAGCAAAGTTATCAGGGGCAGTGTAGGGATCAGTCTTCATGCAAGGCCTGTAAGGGCATGATGGACATTTGGCATTTTTCTTCTTCTCCGAGCCATTCGAATAGGGGAAGATTCTTCTTCTCCTTCTTATTCTTACTTGCTCGCAACCTACAGCAGCCCTCGCCTCTTCTTCTTCCTTGCTCGCAACCTACAACAACCCTTGCTTCTTCTTCTTCCTCACTCACACGAGCAATTGAAACCAATCTTCTCCTCTTCAAATGAAAGTTGGTAAGGTGAGATGTCTTCTTGTTTGGAGAGAGAAAGAATGATGGCCTTTTTTGTTCTTATGCAAGTTTTTTTTTTTTCTTTCTCAAGATTGAAAGAATGCGAGAATTTTCTTTCTATGTGAATACCTTTCATAAAGTAGCATTAAAATTGATTTCCATTTGAGTCTTTCATAAACCCAAAGTGTTGAAGTTATTTTATTGAAAACCAAATGTGCTGAAGTAATTTTAATCAAAACCCAAGTGTGGTGAAATATAATTCGGAGGAGGGTTTCTACATTTTGTTACATTACTTGAAGATAAATGTGCTAAAATTCAGTTCAAATGGTTATGTTATGTTTGCAATGTGTTCAAATTAGTCTCCATTTGTATCTTATATAGCCAAATCACTTTCACCTTCCTCAGTATGACGGAGTAGCTAAATCCCTCTCACCTTACCCTGGCGCGACGGAGTACCCTGTGGCCCTTTGACATGAAGAGGTTCTTCCCCGAGTTTCTCTCAAGTAAAGCTTTGACTCATGGAAGAAGAAGATTGATGTTGGCAAGAACAATTGTGTATAGAATCTCTCTCTCTCTCTCTCTCTCTCTCTCTCTCTCTCTCTCTCTCTCTCCCTTGATCTCATAAGGCTATTCTCTCTTTCACAACTTCACCTCTCTCTCTCCTATTCTTAGAGCTAGACCTGTCAAAAACGGGTCACGGGTCGGGTTCGGGTCCAACCCGAAATTGACCCGACACTGTTCAACCCGACCCGACCCGACCCGTTTTTGCAAACGGGTCGATTTTCCGAACCCGAACCCGACCCGCTTCGGGTCCGGGTCAACCCGACCCGACCCGATTCGGGTATATTTAATTAAAATTTTTTTATTTAATTCATTTTATTTAAATTTAAATCAAATTAAGGGTAGATTTACTTCAATTAATTTAAAATAAATCAAGATTAATTTAATTTGGGCAATAATATTTATAATTTTTTGAAATATTATTTACTTATTTCATAAAAATTCATTAAAATCCTCCAAAATTAATTAAAAACGGGTCAAACCGGGTCGATTTCGGGTTTCCGGGTCAACCCGAACCCGACCCGGTTTTACAAACGGGTCGAAATCTCTAACCCGAACCCGACCCGGTTCGGGTTCGGGTTGACCCGAACCCGAAATTTTCGGGTCGGGTTCGGGTCGGGTTTTCGGGTCGGGTCCAATATTGACAGGTCTACTTAGAGCCCTCTCTTCAAACCCTTGCTTATAGAAGATACACAGTACTCCTTGATTGCTAAAGAGTCTCTCAAAAAAAAAAAACCCCAAAAAAAAAAAAAAAAAAAAGTGATGTTTAAATTAAAGGCTCCAAGAAAACCTTAATTTTTAATTAACCCATTTTAGTTCGTACAATATGATATGTATATCTTATAATATTATCCGTTCAATAATCCCTTCTTAGTATATGATGAATAGTGGCCAATTTAATCAGTTCAAACATTTTTGCACTGATCGTCAAACATGAAATCTTATCATATAGTATAATTAGTTCAATCGAATAACAATTCATCCAAGATGAACCTCGAGCAATTAATTATCATCCTTATTATTGCTCGGTTCATACAATATGAATGGTAACTTCATAGAGTACGATTACTAATTATAATTAATTTTGATTTGATTACTTAATTATAGGGATTAAATCATGTAATAATTTAATAATATCATACAACACGATATTATTCGTAAAATATGGATATCATAATTTTCAAAATTCAAATTATTCCCTAATTTTAAATGACGGTGGAAATTTCTTATTATAACTGACCGTCTTATATGATTTATATCATATAGTATGATTAGTTCAAATTTTAATTCACTTAATTAAACATTCCAATTAACTTCTAATTGCATATATCATACAATATGATATAGATCATACAAGATGTTTTTTAAAAAATAAAAATTTTAATTTCACTCCCCCTATGTGTGTGCATGATTGTTAAGCTAGCATACATCTTTTTATATTATATTGACTCAAGAAAAATAAAAGTACATACTTGTATATAAATTATACATATTCTATCTAGTCTTAAGTCCCGGTCCTCTAATGATGCATGGTATTTGTTTTGCTTTAGATATTAGTACACACATAAAAGATATGCAATAGTAACAAATAAGTGGAACTAGATAAAGTTCAATAATATTTGTCATCATCAAAACATATGCTCGATTTCCGAGATTGCAATAATCTCCACTATATTGATGATGATAAATATTATTGGTTGAATTACAAGTTAAGTTTATTTCTTTCCTAACCTCTCTCCTTTACTAAGTGATGTCTTTAAAAATTAGAGAGAAGCTTCTCTTTTTTTTTTAAAAAAAAAAATTAATAACAATAAAACATAATCATAATAATCAATAATAACATAACAAGCAATGAAACCAAAAATAAACTACACTAATGATGAAAATAAGTAGTATAGACCAACAACAACCTACTACCCCTTTTGACATCACCAAAAATAAAATCTATGAATAAACACAAATGCATAGCAACAGTACAAAGAACAATACCAAAAAAAAAAAAAAAGTATAACAAGCATTACTCATATAAGGGTCCCTGATCAAGTGGACCGAGACAAACTGCTCACCAAGCCAAGCACGATCAGCCATATATATGTTGTTGATGTTGCTGGTAGTATATCTAATCCCAATGCTAAGTGAACTATTGGATGTGTGTCTTCAGGCGTATCTCAAAGCGATCAAATCTCTATATCATCATGTCATTAAACGGTCGTTGGTGCATAGGTGCTACTGCTAGTGCATGTGCTAATGCTCCCACTTCCTTCTCTGGCATGAGCTTAAGTCCATAATGTATCCTGCGGCATCTATTGCCATAAAGAACATGAAAGGAGGTATTAAAGTGCATGAGGTGACCAGCTGAAGCAGAGTAATTCAGGCATATTTAGTGTTTAGGATATAGGCTATAATATATTTTAATGATATATTTTTTATATAACTTATCTTATAATCTCTAATGCTAGTCATATTTTAATGAAGCAAATAATCATATATGTTGCATTGAATTCAATCTAAATCATAACAGGATGGGTGACTATAGATAGGAGAAGTGTGATGTTTATCCTATCCAACTTTACGAATAATATAATTTCTAAGAACATGTTGGACAATTCATGCATTTTGGACAAGTGTAGTAACTAAAGGAAGGTGAATGTTAATTGGAATGTTTCTAAATGTAAGATTAACTTGTGTCCAATTATAGTCAACTTGAGAAGTTAAAGAGGGATTTTATGTCAGTAGTGGATAGATGCAAAACTTCATTGAACTCCTGGTAAGTGATAGCTGTAGGACGTCTACAAACATATGATTTGAGTGTCGTACATTCAAAGTTAATTCTAAGGTTAGCAAAAAAATCAAATAATAATTGAGAATTGAAAAGGAAAATCTAAGGTGATGAGAAATTGAAGTGTTATGCCAACAAAAAGTTCTAGTACCTAAAAAATTAGATTTTCATGATTTAGGACTTTGGACGGGGTGATGGTTGCAGCCTTATACTTATGGTAATCTGCTTCTTCTACTTCTTTGTGGAACCTATTATCTACAAGACTTCTGTAGGAACTTACTACAAGAGCTCTAGTACACTTCTCTTCAGCAATCGAGACACTGAGGACAAGAATCGAAAGCTACAAAGAGAAAGGATTTAGAAAACTGTGTGCTTAAAACCTACATATAACCCTTTCTTATATATGTTTTAATGGATCATACAGTAGATGTCAATCATAAAGTACGATCAAAAGAAGTTAATTCATTCTGGCTGAATAGTTGAAAAAAATAGTTCAAATTATTTAGCATGTTCGGAATCGTACTAGATGATCTCATTAAACGATCTTTGACCAAACTAATTGTGCAATATGAACATGTGTTCATATAGTGTGACATTTAATTAAATATCATACCAATTAAATTGAATTACCAATGGTCACTACCACGTGTATCGTATGGTACGAAATATGTGCTCAAATAATATGAATATCAATACTTAAGTTTACTTGAACTTTGGATTGACTAATGGTGCTGGTATAATGATATGCGTGGATCATATAGTATGAAGGGGATCTATTTTTTTTTTTTTTTTGCATGAAGAAAACCAAGTGAAAATCCAACTTTTTTTCGTCAAAGTTTTCAAAATAAAACATAAAATATACTAAAAGTTACATGGTGAAAATATTATAATATGCAAGAAAAAATACATTTTTAATGCCAACTTTTCATAAGATTACTAGAATTGAAATAGAGACATGCATTTAGAAGTCTACTTTATGCTCTATGAAATTTATAACTGGCCTGATAGATGAATCTTGAGCAATAGTCTCCAAGCTCTCTCTCTTTCTTTATCTCTCCTTCTTCTCTTCTATGGCAATAGTCTGGGTGAGGGGGGTTAAAATGGATTTATATATATATATACACTACCAAAAAATGCGACCTATCGCAACGGTTCCTTGCACCGGTTTTAAAAACCGCTGCGAAAACTTCGTTTTGCATTAGAAAATTAATTACATTTGCACCGGTTAAAACCGCTGCAAATTGCACTGGTTAAAGCCGCCGGCAAATCCCATGTGATAATTTAAGATACCTGAAGCCCTAATTCCTCTCTCACTTTTGCTCGCGCGAACGGGATCGAATCCTGCAGATAGCTGCGACGAAAATCTTCTTCCCTTGCGAATCTCGGCCGACCGTGCCTTCGATCCTCATCACTGTGAGTGTCTTCCCCTTCATCTTCTTCTTCTCTGTTTCTTATCATTGTTTTTCTTCATGTTCTTCTCCCTTTGCTTCATATTCCGAAGATTTCGCATTCTTAGGGTTTCGGTTAAGCACAATCGTAGCTTAGCCGTTGGTTTTTAAAAATGAAATGCATTGCAAATCCTCCTTATACATTTTGGATGCAATCTTAAAAAAAAAAACAAATATACGAAACTTTCCCTAGCCGCACAAATACTTAAAATTCACGGATGGGTTGTGAAATCCTTCAGAAACATTGCCTGAGCTAACTCCAATTTTTGTTAGTTGGTTTCAACTTATCAAATTGACTCTCTATTTAAAACTGTCATTCACACCTAAATGTGTCTTTAGGGAGGTGATTAGCTTGCTTTGTAGATTTCTTTTATGATAATGGTTCTCTTAACAGGCTACATATCATATCCTCGTATGAAACTACACTTTCCAAATTCAAATGTGGATTAGGATTTCTCTCTTTTAATATGCTCAATATTGCTTATAAAATGAAATTTATTTGGAAGCATCCTCTTCCCAGTAGTGCTGGTGCTCTCCTCCCCAGCACCACTACTCCACAGAATATTCAAGATTCTCCTTGATTCATTCAAATAGAGAGCTTTCACTATTGTAGCACCATCCCCAACTATACATCGCTACCTCAAATTCTTCTCCCAAAAGAGAGCTCAATATTGAAGCGTCAGGCTTCCCAGTAGTGCGACACTCCCAGAACATATTTGGTTACTCATGATCCCCTCTTTCCCTTTCTCTTTATAACCCTATCTGGAGTTAATAGGACACGACAAAGCTCATAATTGGTGACTAGTTCTAGATAAAGCAAGAATTTATATGATGTCAAATTAATTACTTGGGTTAAGATGTAATAGGTTGCACTACGTCTTTCCAACTCATCCTTTAAACTTAATTTGTCTAAGATTCAATTTTATTTCTCTATTTTGAGATCACGAGGCTAACTTTTTATGACATAGTTGATGTTATCTAATAAAACATCTCACGATTTAGTTAGGTTGATTAAAATTATTGCTATGTAATTTTAAACGTCATGATGATCTAGGATGACGAATCTATGAAATATTGACTGTGTTCATTTCTACATTTTTTCTAAACTCTTTTCCACCATCCATTACGCTTTCAGCCCATCGTGTTCCTTCTTTAGTGTTTGATGATTCAATTATTACTATTTCATTAGCTTTTTATGTGGAGATAGAACCATTTTGCTTGGTTACAATAATTTACTCTGTCTTGGTTATTGATCCATCTCAAAGAAATGATTATCATATTAGGATAATAGTTGTTGAATCAATAATTTTCCTTTTGGCAAATCAAAATATAGATATATTTCATTCACTTAGAGTTTCTCATAGATGAATTCTTGGGTATAATCAATTTTACTAAGTTTAGCTCTATTGTCTGAGACAATATTTGTTGGTTCTTCATCATTAGACATCTTTACTTATCTCTCTTATAAAATTTTTAATACAAAAATAGCACACTCATATTATAATCATCATTATTTCATAGACAGATGGAACATTTCTTAAGACACATTATAGAGGCACTTTTCTTGTGGTAATGGCAAAAGATGCTAATACTTAACTTTATACAATGATATTTATAGTAGTTGATTTACAAATATTGAGTCATGAATGTATTTTATGATCAAGCAGGGGAGTCAATAGATATAATAAAAATTTATTTATGTTGTGGGCTAGAATATTCACGATAAAGTATGAAAAACTTCACGTTTAAGCATTGCACGAGTATCCATCACACAAATTGATAAAAAAGAAACACAAGGATATTTTACTTTGAAAACCCTAAAGGGAAAAATCACGGGGTCACACTTAGTTGAAATGATTTCACTAATGTTTGAATAGATTATATATGACTGATTTGTCCTTGAAATTGAGGACTATCAGATTACAAGAGTCTATCGTCGGGTTGAAATCTAGTGACGAACGCAGATCGGATGGAAATTCGGCGATGATTGGTTGTCATATAGAAATCTGATGTCAGCTGGTAGCCATAAAGTAGTCCGATGATAGCTGATGGTTAGGCAAAAATTTGGTGTCATTTAGTGGTCGAGCTGAAGTACGATGCCAGTCAGGGGCCTGACAGAAGTTCGGTGATAATTTGGCAATGGTCGGTGGTTGGAAAGTGGTTGAGGAGGAGTCTGGTGGTAAGATAACTCTAATTTCTCTCTCTTCCTTCTTTTTCTTGCTTGGGTCCCTTTCCATGAGGAATGAAGAGTCTATTTATAGTTTTCTAAGAGTGGAAAGACCATTAAATAGGAGAGAGATCAAGGGTATGTTGGGAGTGGTTTGAATGGATGACCAATATTGATCCCCATGTTGTGGACTGTTTACTGAGCATTTGAATGTTTTAATGACATCAAACTTAGGTGATCTTAGGCTCGTTGGATTCTTCTTGTCGAGCCGCTTGATTCGACTATAACCATGCCACATTTGGAAATCATTTTGTCATCCAATTTATGGTTTGAACTTTCTTATGGCGCTTCGAGTCTTCAATTTCAAACCATTTAGGCTTAGATTGAGTCAAATTTGGTGTCATTGGATTCATATTTTCGAGACGTTCAATTCGACATAATGGTCCCAGATTTAATTTCAAAAGCTTTCAACTAAATTTTTCTTTGAGACTCATGCCCAATCAAGATAAATTTTTGAAGATATATCAAGTTTTATTAAATATTTTACAACTTAAATTTGAAATAATTCTCAAAATAATATCACTAATTAGTTTAATAAGGCTATATTATTGTCATTGTACAGCATCATAGCCTTTAGTTTCAACCTATTATGTCTATGTTATACTTTATTGTGTTGTACATGTTATGATTTTACTCTTTTTAATTAACATTGTAACTCAAAATAATATCGTATTATCATTATAAATGTTATGATTATACGCTGATAAGGCTTTCTCCATGATCTTCGGAACAGATCAGGGAGGCCCTTTGATATCATAATTCTTTATCTTCTCAAACATCAGTTAGAATACCATTAGATTTGAGCCTATAATAAATCGTCATTAATGGGCCTGCCATTCATGTATTGTTAGCACTATACTGCAGGAGCATCATACCGGAAACTACTCATTACACACAATTCCACTTTCTCTGCTCCAGCTGCTACTGAACGGCCTCTACTAATTCTCTGCTCCAGCGGCTACCAACGACTTATGCCTTAGTTATATATATATATATATATATATACCTCTGATGTATCGCGAGGCATAGATGTTAGATGACAATGCATTGAGCTTTAACTTCTCTTCCATTTTCTTGTCTTCTCTAACTCTCCTGCAGGTCGCTTCATGGTATCAGAGCCTCATCGGGAAACAACTCTCTCCGGCTAGGTCATGACGGATCAGACTTCCGCTTCATCTACAGAAGCTGAGTATCCGGTCTCTTCTCAATCAACAGCAATGACCGAGCTCACCATTCCTCCCTCCTTGAAGTTTTTGATGAATAACCTCAAGCTTATCATACCTAATCAACTCACAAGTGACAACTATCCGATCTGGCAGTTACAAATTTTTTAACTATTTTCATCAAATGGATATGAAGGTCATCTGATTGGTACCAGCTCTAAACCTTCTTCTTCCTATGTTGAAACCAACTCCAGTGAGCTTCGACTATGGAATCTAGTCGATCAAAACTTTGTTTCCGCCCTACTATCCACGATTTCACCGTCGGTTCTTCCTTACATTTTAACCCGCTCTATCGCACGCAATATCTGGCTCACATTGGAACTCCAACTTCAGCCTACCAACAGGTCCAGAGTGATTCAACTCAAAAATGAGTTGTATCACATACAGATGAAAGACCTTACCATGATGCAATATCTGGCAAAGATTAAAACACTCATGGATCGCATAGTAGCTGCCAGCTCTCTTCTGGATCCTGAAGAAATCATTCTTCACATTTTGAACGGTCTACCTCCGTCATATAATCCGTTCAAAACTTCCATTCAGTCCAGTCAGCTTCCTCTCAGTCTCGACGTGCTATACAACCTACTGTGCAGTGAAGAAATTCATCTTCAAATGGAGCTACAGAGAGATACCAGTGCTATAACTGACCCAACAGCTTTGTATACCAATCGCAGTATCTCCTCATGCGGTCGCTCTGGATATAGTGGAGCTCGAGGCAGAGGAGCTCCCTTCAGGCCAAATACCGTTCCAAACTGGAATGACACAAAAAGACCGGCCTGCCAAATCTACGGAAAGCTGGGTCACGTTGCCTCCTCGTGCTGGCACAGATACAACGCAAACTATAATGTCGTGCCCAATTCTTCACCAAAGGCACTTCTTACCAGTTCAAATTCAACTTCTCTGAATGAATGGGTACTCGATTTTAGAGCATCACCCCACCTCACTCCTGACATTACCAATCTACAGAATTCAGCACCTTATGTTGGTTTTGAGACCGTCTCGATGGCTAATGGCAACTCTCTTCCCATTCATCACACCGACCAAGGTCTCCTTTCTCTTCTTGATGTGAATCGTAAGCTTTATCTGCATCAATTACTTCACATTCCGTTACTATCTCATAATCTACTTTCTATTCATAAACTCACTTCTGACAATAACTGCTCTATCTCCTTTGATTCTAACGGTTTCTTAATCAAGGACCTGCTGGACAATCGCCCTCTCTTCCGTGGACAATGCTGTAACGGTCTCTATACCGTTTCTCCATCAACCACATCACCTCTCACTGCACTTCACTCTACGACTTCAACTTCAACTCTCTGGCATGCCAGGCTTGGTCATCCCAACTCCCGGACACATCAACAACTATCTAAAAAGTTTTCTTCCATATGTATTCCGTCGTCGTCTTATGTTTGTGAGTCTAGTAATGTGGCCAAAAGCCACAAACTATCCTTTAGTTCTACTTTTCATCGTGTATCCAAACCTTTTATATTAATACATTCTGATGTTTGGGGTCCGACCCCTATTTCCTCAACTGCTGGCTTTCGATTTTATGTAATCTTTGTGGATGATCACACTCGTTTTACCTGGCTCTATTTAATGCATACAAAATCTGAGACATTTTCAAAGTTTCAGCAGTTTCACATACTCATTCAAAATAATTTCAAAACAAATATTCAACATTTTCGCTCTGACGGTAGAGGGGAATTCACTAATACTGTTTTTCGATCCTATCTAGCACAACATGGTATCTCGCATCAAATCAGCTATTCATATACTCCATAGCAGAATGGGACAGTCGAACGGTGTAAAACCTGAAAACTACATTAATAGGTCATCGCACGCTTTTCAAAGACCTACGACGAGACTTAAGTAAGATTTTTAATGTTAACGGAATTTAACGAAAATGATTTTAGAAAATTCCTTGCAAAATTCTTAGGTATATAACACTTATACCTAATTTAGCCTGTTTTAGGAATTAAAATTTAACAAAGTTTTATAATACCAAAACTATCCTTAACCATTTAAAAGCCTAAATTTATTTAAGTAAGGGCATTTAGGTAATTTAGCAAACCAAATTTCTCTTATTTGACATAATCGAACCCTCCTCCCTTCATTATCTCACGCGGATCGGCCAAACCGAGCGGACTGAATGGGAGAAAGGGCGGACGGGCGGAAGGCTTGGAGGCGACAGGCTCCTCTCCGGCGATAATCTTCCGGTGAGAAAATTAGTCCAAATTGAAGAGGACGACGAGAGGATTACAAAGGTATGATTATTTCCAAATGAATCCCTCTTAATCTCAAATCTTTTGGAAAAGATTTTCTAGGGTTTAGGGAAAATATGGAATTTCTTTATGAAATTGATAGGGAATGTTAAGAAAAGTATTTGAATGATAAATATGAAGTTTCCATTAATTCTAAGAAGGTTTGAATATTAGGGTTTTTCTCAAAACTCTTTCCCTTTGAAAATGCCTTCATGAATGTGGTTCCAAATGTCTTTAGGGATGTTTTTAAAGAAGAAAATTTAGAGTTTTTACACAAATTATCATTTTTATAATTTTTAATTATTTTAAATTTGAAAATTTTTAGAGTAATGATTAATTAAGTTTAAGGGAAGTTTTAGCATGAAGTTAAGGTGTAAAAATAAAATTTAGGTTTTAAAAAATTTGATTATTTAGTAAATCCAAAAATAATATTTTTATTATTAAATATTAGGGTGACGATTAAGAAAATTTAAGATCCTTTAATTGTAAAAGATTGAGTTTATGAAAAGTTTTGATAAACTTTAATGTAATATTGATGACATTTTTCCTTATGCAAAATATTAGGTTTTAAATGTTAAAGGGCGGACGACGCTTGTCTAAGTGACGTCGTGCGTTGTAGTGGTTGTTTTGTAGAACTTGCGAGGTAGGTACTTGTATTTAAATCAATTTTATGTCTCTAAATTTTCTAAATGTTCTTTTATGTTAAATAAAATATGTTCAGCTTATAAATGTTACACTTCATGCAACTCCTACAAGTTTGAAATTTTCTTTATGTTATTACACAAGAATAGATTTTTATATTTTTTCTTAGTGTTTCATAACTGAAAAATTTAGATAGACATGAGAACATTTATGCATGAAACAAATTGATCGAACACTTATAAATTTCTGAATAATTTAAACCCTACAAGATCTATTACAATTACATGTGCATGTTGATCCGGAAGTACCAAACAAATGATAATGGGGCTTTTAAAAGCCAAATGGTAATGGGACTTGTATAAGAAAAATGGTAATGGGGTTCTTTGGAGCCAAATGGTAAAAGAAATGGCCAAAATTTGACTGCGTACCTGATCAGTACGAAAACTGGTACTTCCGGGACGGGTGAATATTTTATGATTAAAGTATTTGATGCATATAAATGAAAGGATATGATGAAAAGAAAAGTTGATGAAAGAAAAAAAGCTTAAGAAGAATGAAATTGTTCAGGGAAATATTTAAGAAAACTCTTCTATGAAAAGGTTATTCAATTTATGTTTATCAACGTTTGATTCTAATTTTCATATAAATGTTTTATTTTTATTTAAGTCATGAATTTGCGATGAATACATGCTACCTGATGAACGTTGGCTCATTCCACATTTGAAATATTTTGAAATTACTAGATGGACAAGAGGGGGGTGAAATATGAAAATATTAATGAAATAATTAAAACTTAAGAAGAAGTTCTAATTTTTATGATGTTTTTAAATTTTTAACAATAAAATTTAAATTACTACGAAGGCAAATAATTATTCTCAACATGCAATAATAGAATCCTTTTTCTTTCACAAGTTTTCACCAAGCAAGTATTATGAAAATAAAATGCACGCAAGAATAAAAAGCGATAAGAAAAAAACACACTGAAATTTTTATAGTGGTTTGGTCAAACCATGACCTACGTCCACTCCACGGAGTCCTCCGCTCCAGGAATTTCACTACAAACTATAGCTCTCCTTTTGCCCCCCTCGGCAAGGTGGAGAAGCCCTTACAATACTCCCTTTCACCAACCCGCCGTGGCGAAGTGCCAAGCACTATTTTCACCCTCCTGGTGACGGCAGAGAACCTTTTTGTTTTTCTCCCTCCTGGAGAAGGCAGAGTACCTTGAGGTCTTGGATGTAGAAGAGTCTCCCCCTTAGAGAGCCTCCCTCAAGTTCTTCCCGGGCCACAGGAGGAGCAAGATGCATCAAGATCGGAGCAACCGTGTGATCTCTCTCACACCTCTTCTCCCTCACCAAGCTCACCTTCTCCTTCCTCTCTCAACCCCTCAAAACTTCTCAACAGCTCTCTCCCAAGGATCTCCTCTCTAATCACGTTTTCCTCTTCTTGTCTCTCACACAAAACATAACAATTT
The DNA here is from genome assembly GCF_001605985.2 of Dendrobium catenatum. NCBI lineage: Eukaryota > Viridiplantae > Streptophyta > Magnoliopsida > Asparagales > Orchidaceae > Dendrobium > Dendrobium catenatum. The sequence continues at coordinate 878,716 of NW_021319908.1, read as the reverse complement.
TGACACATAAAACAGGCTTCAAAATCCCTGAAATTTTCAAAGTAGCCATTACAATCGTACAGTACGATTTCTCATCGTACAGTACGACATGTATAAACAGGCTTCATCCTGGAATGAAGTTGTACGAACAGTTCAAAAACTAATCATACGGTACGATACTAAATCGTACAGTATAATCCTCAACACTACTGCTCGTACATGACGATAGCCGGGACGATCAATTATCGTCTCTATTCATCATATGGTACGATACACATCGTATAGTATGAATGATGAAAATTAAGGCATCGTCCAGGACAAATTTTGGGAGGATCAAATGTCGTCTTTGTTCATCATATGGTACCATATATATCATACAGTACAATGAGGCAAAAATAAGGGATCGTCCAGGACGATCTGAATTCATCTCTGTTCATCGTATTGTATGAATGTGTTCGTACAGTACAATTTTCAATTTGTAATTAGGCCTTGATTTCTTACACTAATCAAGGGTTAAATTAAGTAAGTATTTAAAATACATCGTACAATACGAAGGTCTTCGTACAATACGAACGGCGCAGAATAACTTACTTAAGTTAATGTGATGGCTATGGTTTTGAATTTAAAACACATCGTACATTACGATTAGTTGTACCATACTATTTATTCACAGAACACGTTTATAATATAATATCGTACTGTACGAAATAACTTTGTACAGTTCGATTAACAAATAATGAAAAACAATATTTTTTACTTTTAAAAACCCTCTCTCTCTCTCTGTGTGCATGATTGCTCAGACTCACCTGCATTTTGTGGCCAGACTCAAGAAAATAAAAAATAAATTTAATAACAAATTACATTTGTCAGACTCATACTCCTAATCTAACTAGTCTTGAGTCTTCCCGTTGTCCTGAGTGGCTTGTGATCTTCCTGAAATGTTAGTACTCATGGATAATAGCAAATAATAAAAGATATTCAATGAAGAGTAGTTCAGGTGACATTATTTGTCATCATCAAAATCTCAAACTCGGGGTTATGGGTCACAACAATCTCCCCTTTTTAATGATATCAAATAATGTTTGTTGTAAGCAAGTTTGAATGGCATTTTTTTATTTTTTTTAAATTAAACATAAGAACAAGAAAAAATACTAAAAAGAAAAATGCAGCACGAAATAAAAGGAGATGCATTATATTTAACATAAGAGCAATCAAACTACAACATAAGGAAAACTACAACAACCTTAAGAGCAATCAAACTACAACATATGGAAAACTATAAAAACCTTCTCCCCCTTTTGACAGCACCAAAAAGTGGAACAAACACTATGAAAGAAAAATACAACATTTACACTTCAAAGGGAAGGATCCTGATCGCTTGGAGGTGGAGGTGGGTGTGGCTGAAAATAGTGAAGGATTGTGTCAAATCGTTGATCAATCGCGTTGAAGCGTTCCCTAAACCATTGCATGTCGATCTCGTGTTGCTGATGTTTCTCTTGAATGTGCATATCGAGACGAGTCTGAAGTTGGTCGAAATGTTCGACCAAATCATCGTGAGGATAAGATGGTGCAGGAGCTCGGGGTGCTGCATGTCGTCGTGGGCAAGCTGAAGCTGCTGCGGGGGCATCTTCTCCTTCTTCTTCATCAAAGACGGGTTCTTCAGGCTCTTGTCCCCGATGGAAAAGAATACGGAAAGAGGCTTCCATATAAAAGATTGAAATATTATCGGGTTCACCAGGATAGGTTAGTTGGTATTTATTCTGAAGGATGTATCCTATAAGGTGACCAAGAGCTAGATTTTGTTTGCGACGAGTAGTAGGGAGGCGAACGAAGGTCATATGGTGAATGTAATCAATAATCAAATCGGCCTTGTCTAATTTGGTGTTGGACATGATAAGGTAGGTAGAGACAGATAAAATCGGGGTCATGTTGATCCGGTCGCCAGCTTTGGGTGTTATAGAGGTTCTAAGGACATGTTGAATAATTCTAGCATTTCAATTTAGTGATTGGACGAGAGGCTGGTATTGATAGAATGCGACGTTCCTAAGGACTTGATTAACCTCACTCCAATCAAATTCATTTATAAGAAAGGAATGAACCCTAAGACCTTCAGTGGATAGCCCAATATAATGGGCAATGTTGGCTCTGATGATCTCTTTGTTTTGATGACAAACAAAGGAGTGGAAAGTTGTGTTGTCGACGGTGTAGGTTAAATTGGCTAGAAATTCCAAAAGAAGTTCAGAATTGTAGGGGAAAGCTAGAGTGAGAAGGAACTGAAAGGTGGTGGAAGCAAATAGGTTCATTACCTCAAAATTCATGGCAGCCTGATTGAGCATTTTGGAAGGTATAATTTTGCAGGCTTTATACTTATGGTAAGCTTCCTCATTTTCAGCACTCAGAAATCGAGCACTGTGACGGCTAGAGGAAGACGAACTTCCCGCTGCCAAATGACTCCTCTTGCTGGAACTAGACATCGTGTAGAGGCTGAGTGAAGGGTGAGAAGGAACAGGTGTAGTGAGTGAAGTGAGTTGCAAGTGAAGATATCTGCCTAGCCAGCCAATTTATAGAAATTTTGCATAATCGTACAGTACGATCGTGTTTCGTACAGTACGATTGGTAATAAATGATCTGATTGATCGTTTCGGGAAAAGGTAGTCAAAGCATACCGTATGATGTATATCATACAATACGATCAGAAGAATATTGATCGTCCCGAGGGTCGTCAGTACGAATTTTGAACAAAAGTTTCATACTGTATGAACAGGTGTATCGTATAGTACGAACGACAATTATATCGTACCAGACTCCTTGATGTCGTTCTCATCCATTTTGTTGAGGTGGATCGTATAATACAAAGAGGAGATATCGTACAGTACGAACACCAATAATAACGTACCAAACAGAGTTAATTCATCCCAATCTGTTTGCTGACATGGATTGTACAATACGAAGAGGTGATATCATACAGTACGATGCTCAATAATGTTGTACCAGACGGATTGAATGACTACCGATTGTATCGTATAGTATGATGTAGGTCGTACGGTACGATAAATAGAGGAGAAATTTGGCTGTATGTTGTGCTTGTGTAGATTGGAATATATCGTACAGTACGATCAGGGTATCATACAGTACGATAATAAAATGTCACATTCGATCGTTTTGTGTAGTGAGTGTGTGATGATCAGGAACAGCCTTAGAAGATTTTTTTTAGTTTTTTTTATGCACTAATGTCTATGACACCTAGTCTAGTCCTCAAGGTGCTAAAGGTATCGAATGCTAGTGGTTTTGTGAATATGTCCGCCAATTGATCTCCTATAGCTATGTGATGCAATTCTATATCTCCCTTAGCAACGTGATCTCTTATGAAATGGTGTCTAATGTCTATGTGTTTCGTTCGAGAGTGCAGAATTGGATTCTTAGAGATGCAGATCGTACTTGTATTGTCACACATGATTGAGATAGTTCCTACAGGTAGGCCAAGATCAAGAATTTGTTGTTTTAACCATAGTATTTGTGCAATGTAACTTCCTACTACAATATATTCTGCCTTGGCCGTGGAAAGGGCTACTGAGTTTTGCTTCCTACTAGACCAAGAAACTAATGATTGTCCTATTATTTGACATGTACCAGAGTTGCTTTTTCTATCAATCCTAAACCAAGCAAAATCATAATCCGAGTACCCTAAGATTCAAATGAAGTGTCGTGCTTAGGATACCAAATTCCTAAGTTCGAGGTACCTAGTTGATATCTAAGGATTCTCTTGACCGCAGTTAAGTGAGACTCTTTAGGCTCGACTTGAAAACGGGCACAGAGGCACACACTAAATATTATGTCCGGTCTACTGGCAGTCAGGTAAAGAAGGGATCCAATCATTCCTCTATATTTTTTTTGATCTATTAATTTTCCACTAGGATCTTTATCTAATTGAATTATTGAGCTCATTGGAGTGTTCATGAGTTTAGCACTATCCATTTTGTATTTTTTCAAAATATCCTTAATTTACTTTGTTTGGCTAAGAAAAATTCTGTTATCCATTTGTTTTACACTAAAGTCAAGAAAGTAATTAAGTTCTCCCATCATATTCATTTCAAACTCATTACTCATTATTTTTTAAAATTCATCACATAACATTTTATATGAAGATATGAATAAAATGTCATCCACATAAATCTGAACAATGAGAATTTCATTTTTGATCTTCTGTAAAAAGAGTGTAATATCTAAACTACCCTTTTCAAATCCTCTATTTAATATGAATGAGCTAAGTCTTTCTTACCATGCTCTAGGTGCTTGCTTTAATCCATAAAGTGCCTTTTTTTAATTTGAACACATGGTTTGAAAATTGTGAACTTTCAAATCCAGAGGGTTGCTCAACATAGACATCTTCCTTAATTACCCCGTTCAAAAAATCACTCTTTACATCCATTTGATATAGTTTGAAGTTCTTGAAGCAAGCAAAACCTAAGAGCACTCTTATGGCTTCTAGTCTAGCAACAGGAGCAAAGGTTTCTTCAAAGTCTATTCCCTCTATTTCTTATTATTGTTCCTGAATCATTCACCGTATTTTTGAAGACCCATTTTATTCCAACAACACTTTGTTCTTTAGGTCTCTTGACTAACTCCCAAACATCATTCCTGGTGAACTGGTTCAACTCTTCTTGCATTGCTAGAATCCAGAATTCATCTCCTAAGGCTTAATCTATACTTGTAGGTTCTATCATAGAGATGAATGCTGAATGACTAACCTCTTTCCTAAGTCCATGCCTAGTCCTTACACCTTCTGATGGGTCTCCTAAAATTAACACTTTAGGATGACTAGAAGAATATCTTCATTCTCTAGGCAAATCTTCCTGAGGTTCTACTCTTTCTCCTAAGGTCATAGTCTCTAGTCCTTGAATTGCCTCTATTTCATCATCTTCAATTTTATTTTTAGATGACTTATCTAATTCATCAAATACTACATGGGTGGACTCTTCTACAACTAGGGTTCTCTTATTAAAGATTCTATATGCCTTACCTACAGATGAATAACCTAAGAAGACACCCTCATCAGACTTGTGATCAATTTTCCTAAGGGATGTTTGCCATTATTCAAGATGAAGCACTTGCACCCAAAGACATGTAAGTGTGAAAGGTTCGGTGTCCTACCCTTAAGGAGTTCATAAGGACTTTTATTCAGCTTAGATCTAATGTTTATCCTATTTAAAACATAATACGCTGTGTTGACTGCTGCTGCCCAAAATTATTTAGGAAGGGTGTACTTTGCTAACATTGCCCTAGCAGCTTCTATCAAAGTTCTATTCTTCCTTTATGCTATACCATTTTGTTGAGGTGTTTTAGGGGCTGAGAAATTATGTTATATTCATATCTTGACAAATTGATTCAAATCTATCATTTTGAAACTCTCCACCATGATCGCTATGGATTGTTGAGATTTCATAACCTAATTTTTATTGAATCCATGTGGAGAATACCTTAAATTCCTCAAAAGACACATTCTTATGTGCTAGCAATTTTACCCAAGTGAATTTAGTGAAGTCATCTACAATCACAAATCCATAATATTTTCCACATAGGCTGGCTGTACTAACGGGTCCAAATAAGTCCATGTGTAGGATTTCTAATGGCCTAGAGGTGATCACATCTCTAATTGAATGGAAGGATGATTTGACTTGTTCTTCTAGTTGGCAAGCATCACATAAGTGATCCTTAGTAAAGTCTAACTTAGGTACGCCTCTAATTAGATTTTTCTGAGTGATGTTTCTAAGTTTTTTCATATTAGCATGGCATAGTCTCATATACCATAGCCACGAGTCATCAACTATGGTTTTCAAACAAAATAAATTTGAACTATCAATGCAATCAAGGTCTAACATGTAAACATTGTTCATTCATTTTCCTTCTAAAACTAGTTTATTATTTAAACTAATCAGGCATTTATCGGACATAAATTTTATATCAAAACCTTTGTCACACAATTGACAAATGCTAAGTAAGTTATGCTTCAAACCATCAACTAATAAAACATTTTCAATTAAAAAATTCTTAGCATTACCAATAACACCTGAGTCTGTCACTTTCTTGGTAGTGTTGTCTCCCAATGTTACTTTGCCTCCAGTTCTAGTCTCCAGTAAGATGAACTTCTTCATATCTCCAGTCATGAGTCGCGAGCAGCCACTATCTAGGTACCATATGCTCTCACTAGGTCTTTTGTGAGACCATCCATATAATTTCATTCAAAAATTATATTTGGGAACCCAAGTGAGTTTGGGTTCCTCCTTATGCTTGCATGAATGAGATGTATGTATGTTATGCTGTGATGGATGCAGTTTAGGTCTCCATACTAAGTGTGTCCTATGGTGAATTGTGCATGTGCGGGCAATGTGACCTAGCATGCCACAAGAGAAGCACCTAACACCAGGAAATGGATTCACTAACCTATTTGGGTGGTGATGCATCTTCCTAAAGTTGTGTGATGCATGCTGTGTTGGGGGTCGACTAGGTTGGCTAATTTGAGTGATGCAATTTCTTTTTTTAATTCTTTGATTCTTTCTTGAAAAGTGTTGTTTTGATATGTTAATCCATGAACTTCTATTTTTAACAAATTCTCACTGTGATCTACTTCTAATGCAAGTTTGCCTAATCTATGAAAAGCCTCTTCTAATTCAACATGAGTGGTTTTCAAGGTTTCATGCATTTCAGTTAGTTCAATATGCTTCTTATTTAATGCATCATACTCATCAAGAAGTAGCATATGATCTCTAACTAAATAAGCATTTTCTTAATATTCCACATTAGAGCTTTAATCATTATTGTTTTTTGAGGAAGTATGAGCTCTGGTGGATCTAGGGGTAGCAGGACAGCTATTTTTATTTTGTTTACCTTTTTTCTTACCTACTTTCAAGACCCAATCCTCCGTTTTAGAAACATTTAAATCAGGAGAAGAAGTAGACTTACCTTGATTATTTATACGAGAGTTGGCGGCCTTAGAAGGAGGAATAAATTCACCTTCTTCATCAGATTCAAGATAATTATCCACTTCAGTCACCGCAACAATATCACTGTCCTGTTTAGCAATCAGAGAATTTTCAATAGCTACAGAATTAGATATAATAGGCAAATTATTAAACATATCATCTACCAATATATAAAGCTTAGGATCAGTAGTAGCAACAATATTCGATTCTTGAATCTTAGGGATCTGTTCAGAGATGTCAGGCTCAGAAGCCATATCATTCACATCAGCCTTTTCATCAACATCTTCAGCCATATTACCTCCATTTTGAACAACAATTTCCTCATTAACAATTTCCTCATTAAGATTTTGTATCGCGGTAGGTGATTCCACCAGAATCACATTATCACCTCCATTGCTTTCCACTCTAGGCACATAAATTTTATTATTCTCGGTAATAGCAGGTTTTCCACCATTAAGAACATCATTTTTTTTTTAAATCCGGATGCAGTTTGAAATAATCCGTATGCGCATGACCATGTATTTTACAGTGAGTGCAAAATTCAGGCACTTTCTCAAATTCTGCTTTTTGCATGTAACCATAAGCTTTCGATCCTACCCAAATTTCAGAAGGATGTTTTTTCGATATGTCAACTTCAACAAGCACTCTCGCAACAGACGGGCGAGTTTTAGAAGCTGTCGCTTGATCCGTTTGCAGAGGTCTCCCGAAAATAGACCCTAATGCATGCAGGACTTTGGAATTAAAAAAATGCAATCTTAAGTTAGGGAAAGAAATCCAAATCGGTACAATCGGTGACTCTTCCTTAATGTCAAAAAAAGGAGTCCATTTCAAAACCCTCATCTGACAGTTATGAATAAAATACGAACGTCTAGCAAAGACTCGACTATAATCTAAATCATTAGATAGTTGAATCGCAACATGCCTACTATCCAGTAAACCCACCGAATAAAATCCAGAAAGTTTTAAAGAAGAGAAAAAGTTCCGAATACCATCGAGATTCGGACGACGTAGACCTAATTTTCCGACCAAAGTAAATTGAAAAGGGAAGGCCAACTTAAGGACCTCCTCATCAGATAAAAGCACTGCCAGAACACCATTAAAAACCGATTGTTGAACATTTGGAAAAGTATCACCTGATGAAGAAGCACCGGCTAAAACCTCTTTGAAAGATCTAGATCTAGCAGGAGAAGTAGATCCCTCAGCATCCAACTCAAAAAAACCTTTATTCTTAACAAAAGACGGCTCCGAAGCTTTCCCCCAAGGATTGGCCGGAGGAGCTGAAACAGCCATGAGAAAAGAGCCCCAAAGGGCACTCCGCACTCGAAAAACGCTCAGATCACAGCCAACAAAAGAAAACCGAAACGAAACGAAGGAAAAGAAGAGCCGATCAGCAGCGGAAGACGATCGCTCGAGGAAACCCTAAATCGCCAGAGCGACGATAAAAGGTGAAGAGAGAGAGTTTTGATTTGACGAACATGTGAACTTCTTTAATTTTCTCTTATTCCTATACAAAGGATTGTAATCGCAACTAATATGTATATTTGAATCTCTTTCATCAATAAAGTGGATGTAGGTCTCTTGGCAAGTCAAATATAATGTGATTATTGTTGTATATATTAGTTGATTTTATCTCTTCTTCAGTAAAAGTTGTGTGATTTAATTGTTTTTTATCTATGAAATTTTATCATATCAGAAGTTCGAATAACATTGAGGGTCAAAAGCAAAGGATAATAAAAAGAAGAATGATAGAGTTTTATGAGAAACTAGAATTACGTCTAAAAGAGTAAAAAGAAAAAAAATACAATTATGACATTTTTGACATAATTCCCAACAAGATAAACCTCGCTATCCTTAAATTTACACTAAAATTAGTGTCATATATATGATATAAAAGAGTTATATTAATCTCATCTTAAATTTTGGGGAAGAGGCATTACCTGGTTATAAGTTGGTGTGGCTGTAACCTGACGGACTTTTTGATGGGTTATATTTTCAGATGGTATCTCCTCTATGTTACTGAGTTATTATCCTGTCAGTTTTCCTATCCTTCTAATATTTCTGTTTTGAGATTTCTTTGCAGGGGGTTCTTTTCTTTAATTGTCTGGTACATCAACGACTGCAAGGTACTCATTTTTTTGGTTTTTTATTTGCTTTTCTACTTTCATTATCAATTTTGCAGGAAGACTGTGATGAACGAGATACATCTGATCTTTCAATTTTGGGTGTTGTATCTTCATAGCCCGTGTTCTTATTTATGTTATTTTTATAATCTTAGAATAAGAAACCACCGGATCTCAGGTTTTTCTTCTTTTTTCATTATATCTCTTGAGAGCATTAGCGAGCTTGAGGATCCTTTTAAGGATTTTTGTAACTGTTTTACTGATATCAACGCGTAGGCCCCTCCCTTGGTTTTAACTAAAAAAAAAAAATCTCATCTTAAATTTAAAAACATTGAAACTCTTATTAATATCCTAATTTTTTTCAAAATAAATTATTTATAAGGTCCTATAAGATTAAGGCTTTGTAGCATTTTAGAATTACTACAAATAAGTAAATATTTTGTAGCATGTCCCACACCTAAACTTTTTTTTTTTTTTTTTAGAGAGAAAAAAGTCAACAGTTTGAATTCATACAGCAATTATTTAAATCAATGAAAATTCTACACTGATTAAAAACCTCGCAATATAATCCTAAAAATACAAATAAAAAACAATGATTAAAATTACTGTTATTGAGAAGAATTTGCATCACCTTAAAAAACGGTTGACAGAGAAGCATTTTAATAGTGAATGAGCACTGTGCAGTCAATAGTGCCCTTTCCCCAAGCTTGCAAGAAAGCCGAAGCACTTCCAAGCTAAAATACGGCTTATAGTACTTTGTTAAATACAGATGCACATCTGGTACAGTAGACCTTCACACGTCCAAAGGGCAAAGTAGTCAATCCAAGCTCAACTACTACCATTAATTATTTCTATTCAGTAATGCCAGAGCACACCACAATTATGATGATTAACAGTAGAGGCAACTAATTAGCTAAAGGGATCAGTATATAATGTGTTATGTCCTCCAGCCTGTTCCCTTTCCCTTTCCAACTTTTTCTTCTCTCTCCCTCTCTCTTTCTCTCTCTGTGTCTCTCCCTGTCTCTCTCTTTCCCCTAGCCCTGACCAAACTGATCGATCCAGCTTCAAAACATTCAGAAAACCTCTTCTAGCTTACAGATCACTGGTCCAACTTGGCTTCCAATTTGAATCTGGTTGGAAGGTAAGAGAAAGTGAAAGAGAGATTCAAGGGAAGGAAAGGAAACAAAGATCTCATCTTAGAGTGGAGAAGAGGAGGAAGAAGAAGAAGATGACACCAAATTTGGCCTCTCAATTTGGTGACACGACCTACACCAAAGTGTTTGTGGGAGGGCTGGCTTGGGAGACTCATAAGGAAACCATGAAGAAATATTTTGAGCAGTTCGGGGATATCTTGGAGGCTGTAGTCATCACTGACAAGAATACCGGCAGATCTAAAGGCTATGGATTTGTGTGTTCTCTCTCTCTCTCTCTCTTTCATTATTCTTTTTTTACAAAACATATATTTTGTTGATTTCATGTGATATAAACTTAGAACAGAATTAATCAAGATCTACTTCTCGTGTTTTTCTTTTATCATTTTGACATGTTAGGTTACCTTTCGTGAGGCTGAGGCAGCCATGAGAGCTTGTGTTGATCCTTCTCCGGTGATAGATGGAAGGAGGGCTAATTGTAATCTTGCTTCTTTAGGGGTGCAAAGAACAAGACCCCCTACACCTCAACATGGTAAAGTGTTCATCTTTTTTATCATTTTATACGTGTTTTTAATAAGATCTTTGAGATTAATGCATGTCGTATACTTAATTTGGGCTCCATTTTATGCATTTGTCAGTTCTTTTGGATACTGTGTATATATTCTATTAATTTATGGATAAACTAATTATAGAAAACTGTGTGGGTTAGGATACTTTTATTGGGTGTAACACATTTTTTTCATTCACTGTTTAAAAGGAAACTGGATATATTTGCTGGTGAAGACATTATCATTATCTCTACAAGGAAAAAGCCATTGATCCCATGGAAGGAAAACTAATAAAGAACTTCCAAGATCTTATGTACAGATATGCTTTGATTAATTTGTTAAGAATATTTACTAGCTTGATCTTAAGCATCTATTATTGTGTAAACCCTACAAAGGACTCCTTTTGTTGCTTGAAGTTACTGTTAACTTTAACTAAACGACCCCTAATTATATTTTGTTCTTATAAAAATTCAGAATTAGCATTTATAATCTAATTATGCTTAGCATAATAAATGAATTTATTGAGAAAATAAATTATTTAAAACTGAAAACATGAACAATGGAACAGTCTTCTTGAAAGAATAACCTTCTTTTGGGAAAAGTGGATGAAATTATTAAGCGTGGTAGTTATCCTAGGAAAGAGAGCTCCTTTCCTTCTGTAGTAATTTTATTAACTGGGTCATCAACTTTATATGAGTTTCTTAGTGATTTAAGTACATGCAGATTCTAGCAAACAATTAATATGTTATCTACTAATTTTTCTGTTATTAGCTGGCCCCATGCCAGTTAAGATTACAACTAAGCGAATGTAAAAAAGTTTATGTGGCTTGCATTTAAAGGTCATTAATGGCTGTACTAATTATATTTTATGGTTAATTAATCTGATTTGCAGGTGGAAGCAGGAGCTTTAGGGTGATGAAATCATATCAAGGAGGTGTTCAAGCTGGTGGCATGGCTACAGCTTTCCCTTCTCCTGTCACCTTCCCTCATTATGCCATCCATCAGGGTATTCCATATAATGTATACGGGTAAGCTTTACACTCTGGAAGTCGCTTGCACTGTTGATGCTTTGCACGTGCATGCATGCACATTTGCTATGCATGCCCCCCATCTTTCTCTCTCATACAACATACATGATATAAATATATATACAAGAGATAGAGAGAGAGAGAGAGAGATAATCATGTATGTTGTCTCAGAGAGAGTTAGAGAGAGAGAGATAATATAGTTATGTGCATTGAATTGTGATACATCTACTTCATATCGATCTCCCTCACATACATAGCTATTTTGATGGTAGTGATGCATGCATGCATGCATCATGATCCTTGTGATGCATGTGAGATGTGTAATGGATGAGTACCATGCACTGGTTGGCCTCCTATCTTTCCCTTTTCCTTTATCTTACAAAAGCTGCCATGTGTTTGCCCGAGCACAGGCATGAGGCATCCAACTGCTTCAATGCTTAGCTTTATCATCCTCTCTCTCTCTCTCTCTCTCTCTCTCTCTCTCTCTCTCTCTCTCTCTCTCTCTCTTCTCTTCTCTTTCTCTGTGATAAACTCTTCATTAACATGTTTCTTTAACTTTTTTTGGTCAGCTATTCCCCTTACTCTCCGGACTACCCTTGCCCTACGGTTAGTTCTTCTTCATTCTCTTATATTAATTGCATGCTTATACGTACATATATGGCATTAATTCATTGAAAGCAGCCACTATTCTTCTCGTTAATATTCTTCTTGTACAAGTTATTTGGAAAGTACTAGGAAGATTAAATAAATAAAACAAAATAAAAGGGAAAAACATTCAGTAAAATCATGTATTTATAATATATCTAATATTTAGATTTATTTATATTTTATAATATTTTAGTGATATAAAATAATTGAGACTTATATTTTATATAGAAATATCTTATATTTTTAAGATTATTTGTCTTAGGCTTAATTTGGAACAGCTTTCTAAAATAATTTTTAGAACAAAATTTTTTTATTATAAAAAGCTGTAAAAAAAAAAACTATCTAAAATAAAATTTTACTATCCTAACTCAACAATATTGCATGAGCTCATGACATATATTTTTCCCTTTTAAAAAAAAAAAAGAAGAATGGGCACTTTTACTCCCTTTTATTTCATTCTTTGCCAATCAAATATTTAAAAAGTTTTTTTTTTTAATTTGGTATATTTTTAGCTTGTATAACCATTTAAAAAAAGATTTAAAGAAAATCATGCATGTCATGTTTAATTAATGCCAATTAAATTAATGCAATTACTTGCATAGTATTTGATTTGTGAAAATATTTTAAAAAAAATCAAGATTTAATCCAATTCAAATCAAACTGATTGATATTTGGCTTGATTTCATGATCCAATTTATGCTGCTGAAATATGAAGAACACATAGAATGATTCACTACGAGGTATGTTCCTCATGTGGGTAATCGAAGCTGATTCATCCGAATTAAAACTTAGGCTTCGTTTGAGACGGCTTTTTTTATAGTTTTTTTAAAATAGAGTTTTAAAATTTTTGTCCTAAAATTCTATTTTAAGAAGTAATAAAAAAGCCATCCCAAACGAAGCCATAAATTTTTATTAAAAATCTATTTTACAAATTTCATTTGAAAATTTAATCAAATACCTAAATATATCCTTAGTAATTTTACTATAAACATTCAAACTTTATGTGATTTAAAGTTATAGTTGTACATTATCTTATATCTTACTTACAAAAGGGTTAAAACAAAATCAATAAAATTATGCAGTGTATGCTAATTTAATTTAATTGACATTTAATTTCAATGTTGTTAATAAGATTAAATTACAAAAAAAGTTTTATTTTCTTATCTTTGATGGCATTATAAACGACGATTGAAATAATGGTGTAAATGAGTCGAGTCAAGTCAAGTCGAGCATCTGCCTAATCGAGTTGAGCTCGTTTTATCCTTACTAAGCTCAAACTCAAGATCGAGCTCGACTCGAGTTTATTTACTGAGCTCAAAGTCGACTTGTTAAAAAAAAATTTGGCTAGTGCTCATTTGAAAAGCTTTAGTTTAACTCAATTGTTGAGCTCATTTTTATTTTATTTTTTTTTTTATTTTTAAGATATAATTTAAAATGTTAAACTATGTTATATAATAATACTAATTTAAAATTAATTTTTAAATTTATATTAAATTAATTGAACGGCTCGACGAGCTTACAAGCCAACCCATGTTGAGCTTAAGCTCGTATAATATATGAGCTTAAGTATAGGTTGAAGCTCAAATTTGTGGCTCAATAAACTCGACTCTGAGTCTACTTTGAACCTGCTTTGCTCACTTACACCCCTAGGTTGAATCTTCTCTAAACTACACGCATAAATGTAGAATAATATCAGACTGAATAGAATAAGAAAGTAGTTTGATTGTCAAATAATTTGAGTTGGTTCTTATTCTAATACAAATTTTAACAACCAAATCTATAAGTTTCACCTTATTATAAATGAGTTAAACATCATTAAAAATAATTAAAAAAAAATCAACTCTGATCAATAATTTAATTGAAAAATTACTGCCCTTTAACGTCCCCTACCAAATATATATTCTATATGTAGTGCACTACGTAGCAAATGCTGATGAGATGCTTCAGTTATACTGAGCTTTTCAACGAAAAAGAAATTCAGAAAGCTGAAAAAGATCAAAAAAGCAAATCATAAAGCTGTGCTTAGTAAAAGCTATCAGACTTAAGTTATTAATTAATTGAATGGAAACATTTTATATTAATTATATGGAATCAATTAATAGGTTAGTTTGTTTAAGTGCATGTGATCAACTATGTTGTAAATGACAGTTGATTGATGCCTATGGCCGTTGCTTTTGGCTTTTCTTTATTTTCATGATGTGCACAGTTTTGAAAAAAAAAAGTCTTGAAAGATCAGGAGATTAAGGCTTCGTTAGGGAAGGCTTTCTTACTGCTTCTTAAATTAGCTTTTTAGTATAAAAATTTAAAAATTTGTACTAGAAAGCTGGCTTAAGAAGCAGTAAGAAAGTCATCCGAAACAAAACTTAAATAGCTCTCGTTGATCTTTTGGTTGAGAGTTCTAGCTGTCAATCAAGAGGTTTTGAATTCGAAGCTTACGTATGTGATATATGTGTGAATTTGTCTTAACTGACATGAAAATTTGATTGGGGAGCAATCAAATTTTATATTAAATATTCTAATATAAATTATATTAAGATAAATTTAAAAATGATTTGATTTATTTTATGAATAAGTGTAATATAAACTTTTATATAAATTATTAGTTTAAAATAAATTTAATAATTTTAAATTTATCATGATATAATTTATATCAAGATATTCTGAAACTATCAACTAGCTTTCAGTCAAACTCATAATTTTCTTCAATCAATAGCAATGATAAAAAACTATGGCTCATGATCTTCTTATAAAGAAAAAGTTTTATCATTTGTACTATATACATAGTGATCATAGGAATTCTAAAATCTTAATAAAATTCATTATAATATTATTGTTGTATTAGTTGTAGTTGTGATACTTAGGGTCTGTGTGGGGCAACTTTCTCCCTTCTTTATTTTTCAGATAATAATCACAATTTTGTTTGGCTCTTAATTTCCACTCCTTTCTCTTTATTTTTTTTTTATATTATGATGAAAAGTTATTTTTTACAACTAAAATAGTTAAGTTGGTTTTCTCACAGCAATTTCACAATCAACTTTACAAAATACTGCAGTCATCTCAAAAAAAATGGAATATATAAGATATTTTACAAAAGAATAATATTTCATGGCCCTAATTAAACAAATTAACAAATGGCATTCTTTATAATATCATAAAAAATGCTTATTAAATATCTAATCAGTGCTCAATCTGGGGGCCAAAAGGCATATATTTCTGATATCTCAATTAGTACTCCCTAAATTTGAATACATCCCATGTGCTAAGCTAACTTTATGACTATATAGGCAAATCATCAATGCAAGCTCATTGATTGATTCTTAAAGCTTTTGTTGAAAAACTATCATGCAGGCATACTATAATGTCTATGGGGGTGGGGCTGGTCATCAATATCCATTATATGGTGGGAATAGTACTGCTACTGGTAATGGAATGGTAACTGGAACAAATGCTTTCTATCCATATTTTCAGTTTGGTCATGGACATACAGGCTATGGCTTACAGTATCCACAGCTGTTCCAGTACTCTGAGATGAACTCAACAGCTGGAATTACAGGATTTGCAGCTCAGCACTATGGAGTTTCGCCTGTTTCTCTGGCCCCAAGCACCCCAGCACAAGTTGCAGGTTAGCTAGCTAGCTTACTTAGTTTTCTGCTGCTAATATTAATATTTTAAGGCATAAATAAGGGAGGAAACGATAGTTGTTAATAATGGCTCGTCTATTTAGGCTTTTTACTTGCTTTTGTGTGCAGTAGATGTCAATAATGTCTAATATATAGTATGTTAGGTGGCAATATTGCTTCCCTCTTCCAAAGCAAAAAGAGAGAAAAAAAAATCTAATGTGGAAAATTAAAATTTTTGTAAGTTTTTATGAAAATTATATATATTTTTTCTTTTAAAATACCGCATTTTAGAAAAATAAGTGCTACACTAATGTCTATCCATATTTAGGTACATACTTAGGCTTCATTTGGGACGGCTTTCTTGTTGTTTTTTAGAGCAGTTTTCTAATACAAAGATTTCTAGTTCAAAAAATCTTTGTACTAAAAATTAAGTTATTTTAGAAAGCAACAAAAAAACCATCCCAAACGATGCTTTAATATAATTTTTAGGCTGTTGATCACTGTATATAGAAGAATGTAATTTAAATTTTAATGGGATACTAATATCTTTAACAGTATGTTTTACTTTGACACAGGCTTGACAATGTCTCTCATGACTGCACCCTCTCTTCCAACTCCAGCAGCAAACCACCACTACAGGTTTATCCCTTCTCAATTCCCCACCACAGCCATTCGTGAGCAACCTTTGGCCTAACCATGGTTAAAATTTCTTCATTTGTGCCCCCTTAGCTCCATCATCTCTTCCTTTGTTATTTCTTTGTCCATTCATTCACATATGAAAATTAAACCATGCAATCGCACGTACAAAGATAAGGAAGATCAAAACCTAAAGCCATGGGATGGTTTGAAGCTTTAGCTAAAGCTCTGGGATGGGCTTAAAGCTAACCTTCTTCTATGCACACTCCAAGGGTTGGGGTGTTTCATCAACAAAGAGAAACTAGAGAGACATTCTCGTCTAACTTCATAGATATAAATGCATGCCTAAGTTGGACAACTTGGGCTTCGTTTGGGACAGCTTTTTTATTTTTTCTTGAGACAACTTTCTAGTACAAAAATTATTGTTTTTTTATGCTAGAAAGCTGCTTCAAAAAATAGTAAGAAAACCGATCCAAACGAAACTTTAGACTTTATGTCAAAAAGTACAGCAGTTATATACATAGAGTAAGCAAGTATTTTTCTATGCTTGCAATGTTATTAATTAGGTCGACCACATGTGGTTACTTGGCAGGTTTTGTTGTATAGGGCAAAGGCTTAGCCCTTCCACATTTTCTCCTAACTTCAGCTAGTTCTCTAGTGGACTTAGCTGACCCACATCATTATTTCTTCTCATGCATGCATGTGCCTCTTTAGTACTGGGCAAGCTAACATGTCAACCTTATCTATGATAAGGTAAGAATACCTTTCTTTTTTTCACTCTTTATTGTGTAATTAGATGCATATGGCTGATTATCAGGCTCTATGGTGAGCTTGTTTTTTTCAGCTAGAGGAGGGCTAATGTTTTGGTATTGGCCTTCCTTTGTCTTCTAACTGAGCTAGGACTCTAGAGGTGGCTTTGGAGTTCTAGTTGCACTTGGGAGAATTTTTTTCTTCCATCAATCATGTAAACATTGGACCCTAGGGAGATGTTTTTGGTCTCTTTGGTCCAAGTTTTAATAGGCATCCAAAGTAGATCTACCATGGTTAGGTTCATGATCTCTCTCTCTCTCTCTCTCTCTCTCTCTCTCTCTCTCTCTCTTTCAAGAGTTCTCTATCTCAAGAACTTGGCATGTAACATTAAGAAGACTTATGATGATGCTTTTAATTAAGTAGACTACTTATGATGATGCTTTTAATTAAGTAGACTGTTTAATGGATTGTAATAACTAAGAATGCTATTATCTTAGGCAGTTTGTTTGGCACTGAATTATATTAGTACTTATATGTTTGTAGTTGATGTGATGTGGCTTCAAAACTTTATGATGTGTAATTTTTGTGTTATGGGTAAATTAATTAATTGCTTCTGGTAGTCATGTGCTTAAGCATTTTAATATGTTTGTAAATTTTGAGTTGGCCATGATAGCAATCAATTGCTAGATTATAATTATTTTGCAATTTTTTTTGAAAGATTTATATATTTAATTGATATGTTTTATATTTTTATACATCCAACATCTAAATATTTATGTTTAGGTATATATATATATATTATTTTCGTGTGTAAATAATATCAAAATATAAAAATATTTTTCAAGCGGAAATTTCATCGGAAATGCGCCGGAAATATTTCCGACGCATTATTTTGCGCCGGAAGTCTTTTTACTACGCGCGTGAAACCGGCGAAAATATTTCCGCCGGAAATGCAATTTTCTGACGGATTTTGGCCATTTTCCGACGAAAATGTCCGCCGGAAAATGATGTTTTTCCTGTAGTGAGAAATGAAAGTCTATTTTATATGATCAAATTGCAGAACAAATATATCGCTATAATTTTAAAATTAAAAAATATATATTTGTATAGAGACTCCAATAAATTTGAAATCTATTATTAAATAATATTGAACTAAGAATATCCTCTATCTTATTCTTAAATACTCCCACTTCAAATATTATTGCTGGCCTCCACATGATTTCAATAAATTAAATGAGGAGATAATTGAATTTGATCTCAAGGCAATATCCATAGTTGTGAATGTATTGAGTCAATCATAAGCTTAGATGTCACTAAGATTTTATTTGGAACAACTTTTATATTGCTTTTTAAAGCAGTTTTTTAGTACAATTTTTTTTTTACTAAAAAGCTGCTTTAAAAAGCAGTATAAAAATTGTGACAAATGAAACATAATTTTTCGAGTTCAAGATGTACTTCTAGCTTAATTCTATGAATTCGAATTAGCTCAATTCTAATAATTTTCTAGGGTTCTTTGATGCATATACAATTTTAGAAGACAAATGTTGCTTATGTTTTCATTGAAAAAGATATATTATTTGAGCCGATGGATCCAATGTGAGAGAGTGAGACTATTTTTAAAAATGATTAAATTTTTCGTTAAAATGGAAAAATTATATAAATTTTGGACAAAAGAAATGGCATTATAATATGAAAAAATATATATAGAGATTAAAAGATCCAGGTCAAATTTTTTATTAGGAAGAATTTTAATTTTATTAAATTTAGTTTAAGATTAATATAATATAAATTTTAACTATTTATTTATATATTACACTTTTCTCAAAGCATATCTCGTAATATTAATATTCATTCTAATCATTTTTTATAATAATTTTTTATGCAAAATTTTTTTAATATAATTATTAAAAAAAATGTTTAACTATTATTTTCTAACTTATTTTTTTAATTATATTAAAAAACTATTATTTTCAGATAACTCCCACAATACTTTTATAATCACTTTTTAAAAAAAACATGACCGTTAATCATTTATTTTCAGTAAAATTTCCTGCTTCCAAACGCAACGTAGAAGAGAGTACAGCCATTGGAGTACAGCCAAATGAATAGCACCAAGCTTTGCAAAGTTGTTAGAAGTTAGAACAAACAAAACAAAATAAAATAAAATAAAGTGTAATTAATGTTGTTCACCTTTTAGTTCTTATTATATTATGCACAGACTGGAATTAAATGTTTATTTATGAATTAAAAGACTACTGATAGAGTCAAATTAGGATAGCAGCCTGCCCATGAATGTGAGATTATTTTGTGCAGTCAACGGTCAGTTTAGAGATAAATTAGGATACGTCACATCATTCTATACATAGCAGTACACAATACTGATACACTGCTAAAAAGTGATGTGGCGTGTCCTGATTCGCCTCCGAATAATATCCGGTGACCGCACAAAATAATTTCACGTTTAATGGGAGCTTAAAATATCAATTAACATCTTTTTATTTTAAAAATTAGATCATAATATTTGCAAACAATAGAACTAAACAAAACACAAGAATGCAGATTTAGAGATTACTAATGCGTAATTATCATAATCATAGAGACACTATGGGCAAGATTATTTTCGACTAACCATTAATGTTTCACACTAATATTATCTAAAATGAAGCCTATGATAATATGCCTCTGAAATGATTTATAAACTTAATTGCATGATTAAATTTTGTTCTAGTTTTATTCTTTTTCATATTTGAATTGCGTCTCAATGGATGATTCCATGAAAAAGCGCTTTGATGCCAAAATTGTAGGTTTCATATGGGACGGCTTTCTTACTGCTTCTTAAAGAATTTAATTTTTGTACTAAAAAGCTGCTTTAAGAAGCAGGAAGAAAGTCGTCCAAAACTAAGCTTTAGTGGTTTGATCTAAAATGCCAAATTTTTTTGAAATAATTTGAGTAGAGTTTTCATAATGAATCATAAAAATGAGATCATATTGCCTCCATGGAAGGTGCATGTTTATGTAAGAGATGATCAAATTTACAATAATTTTGTAGAAAAGGCAAAACAATTGCTCTCAATATTGGGAGAAAGGGTTGGAGCTTGCTTAAGATGTCATGTTCTTTCATAATGTTATTTAATAGGATAGTAAAGTGTATTTTCACAAATAATCCTCAAAAGTTGAAGTTTATTTCATTGAAGTATGATAATCTAAGATATTTCATCTAATTTACTATGTCTTAATTTTTTTTGATATAGCACATATTATCATCAATTTTCACTAAAGCAAGCAATCCTTAATTTGATAGAATAATTTCTTGCCATGAATATCAATATACTATCTAAAATAGCTAAGAATTCACATTCTAATTTTAGGGTACATAGAAATCAATGAGTCAATAACCAAGTCTATTTCAACACATCTCAAAGTTCAACTGAGTTCAAACCATGAAAGCTCAATTTGAGGGTGTTAGACCACTTGAACTACAATAGCACATTAAGAGGGAGGTGAATTTGTGTTTTAATAAAATTCTTTTTCTACTATTTTTCTTTTGAAAAACTTTAACCAAACACAAAATTATAATTTTAAAACAAGTTTCTCAAGCGGAAGCAAAACAATAAGAAAACCAAATAAAAATCAAAATTTGACCTACATCCACCCCAGAGTCCTTCACTCTGAGTATTGCACAAAATTATTAGTGATTCTCCTTTTGCTCACACATCAAGGCAGAGAAATCCTTACAAAATCTCTTCCACTAACTCGGTACACCAGAGAATCGAAATCCTTTTCACTCTCCTGGTGATGCAGAAACCTGATCGAAATCATTTTCACCCTCCTAGTGAGGCAAATAACTTGAAGTCCCTTTCACCCTCCTGGTGCGGCGGAGTTGTCGGTAGCCCTTTGATTCCAAAAGGTTCTTCCCGAAGTTAATTTTCCTCAAGTAAAGCTTTCACTCATAGAGGAAGAAGGTAAATGATGACTGGAGCAACAGTGTGAAGATTTCCTCCCTCACACTCCTTCGATCCCACAATTTTATTCTCTCTCTCTCCCTCTCTCTCTCTCTCTCTATCTCTATCTATCTATCTATTTCTCTCTCAACACATCTTTTTCTCCCAAGCCCAAAGCTTACCTTTTAAACTATCTCCCACAGAAGACTCAAATCCTATTGACTAGACTATTCAAAATGAAATAAGAGATCTTTAATATTAGACTCCAAGAAAAATCCTAAAATTCAATTAGTCGTCATACTTCGTACAGTGCGATCTAAGGATCGTATAATATGATTAGTTCAATTCTCCCTTTAGTATTATACGATAACTATTTCCATGTATGCTTAGTTTAAAGGTTTCAGTTGATCATCCAGCACCATCTTATAGTCGTATATTATGATTAGTTCAATCGAATATTAATTCATCTTGGACAAAGCATAGCAATCAACTATCATCCTAGTCGCCACTCCGTTCGTACAGTACAAACCTCACTTCGTACAATATGATCATTAATCATAATTAATTTCAAATTTGAATGCTTAATCATAAGAATTATATTAGGCAAGATTTTTACATATTGTACATGATGATTGGTATTGTACTGTATGAAAAGACCAAAGTTTAATTTTTAAAATATTACCTAATTATAAATGACAGTGGGGATTTCTAAATACAAACTGATCGTCATGTATGATTATGATCATACAGTATGATTAGTTCATCCTAATCTTAATTTTTATTTTCTTAATCAATGTGTTTTAATTAATTTCTAAATGAACTAGTCGTACAGTACGATGCAGATCATCCAGTACAATTTTCAGAAAAGAAAAAAAACCTTATGTTTCACTCTCATGTGTCTATGTGTGTGGTTTCTACACTAACATGCGCATTTTACAATTCATAGACTCAAGAAATATAAAAATACATATTCTTGCATACATCAACATGTTCTACCCAGCCTTAAGCCCTAATACTTTGGTGGTGCTTAATTATGTTGTACCTGAAATGTTAATACACTCAGAAAAATATATATGCAACAATAACAAATAAGAGAATCCAATTAAAGATTAATAATGTTTGTTATCATCAAAACCTAAGCTCGGGCTCTCGGATTGCAACAAAATAGACCAAATTGAGGTTGCACAAGAACTGATTGAAACAGATAATTATGTATTTATGAATGCATATATGTATCTCAATATTTTTATATGTATCTAAATTTATAAAATTATGTATATTTAGACTAAAACTTATCTTAAGAAATCAAAATCAATTAAAAAACCATAATGGATTTGTTGCTTGGATCAAGCATATCCTTTAATTAACTAATCCTTGTCTAGCTAGAATCAAACTCAACCCAATTCTACCTATATCTAAACATGATTTAGCTTGAGATAAACCAAATGGTTAAATCAGGTAAATCTACTCATGCTATTATGTAAAAAAAAAAAAAACATATCTGGATTAAAAGAAAAAGGGAAGTCTGCCACACAAAATCACTGAGGAGGGTTGTTTTGTTGTAAGTATTAGGAGTGTAAAATAAAAGAAATACATTGCTTTAGTTTTTTTTTTTTTTGAAATAAATCAAGTACTAAACATTTTTTTATAGAGGATTGGAATATCTCAAAGTATTAATTTTTGTGAATTTGAAATTCACTCAAATGAGGACGAATCAACATGAAAAGAAAACTCACTATGAAAAGAAAACATCAACATCCAACCAAATAATGCAAAAATATCATAACCAAATTTAGTAATTTAAGATTTTGTTTGGAACATATTTTTTATTGCTTTGTAAAACAACTTTTTATTACAAAAGTTTCTTATGCTAGAAATTTTTATAAAAGAAAGTTGATTTAGAAAATAGTAATAAAATTGTCTCCAATGAAGCCTAAATTCATTGTAACAAATCATGATTCAATTCCAATTCTCTCTCTTTATGTAGAGAGAGAAAAAAATAGATAGAGATGTCACTTATAAAATGTGACAAATTTCAATTGTGAAAGTTATATATCATAGAATCGAATGAGAACATAAAAGTTAATTTATGTAAATAATCTTTCAAAAAAGTTAATGGAACTCTCAAATATTCAAATATATTGTTATGGGCTGTGAAATTTTTGATAGTAGAGTGAAAAAATTTTGTCTTAACAATACAAAAAATTTAATGCACAACCAAATAATTAAAATGGTAGGTAAACATCAGAATTTTTACGTGAAAAATCCTGAAAAGTGAAAAGAAATTATGGGGTCTTGCTCAGTTATAATGATTTCAATAATATTGCTAGAACATATCACAAGAGTCAATAATACGTATCTATTGATTAGATAAACGCGAAATTTTTTGGTTTAATATGCTAACCTTATCGGAAGGTAATTGCAATTGAATCATTCCAAACCTGTGAGTAAAATTGAACTCATCAACCCAATCTAAAATTTCATGTCCATTTTGTTTCCATTCCTTAGGGGCCGTTTTGCATCAATTGGCAGCCACTTGTGATAATTATTTTTGAAAACGTCTTAATTTTACTTTTAAAAGTTTTTTGAAATGATTTTTTTTTAATTTATAAATAATAAATATAATAATTACATTCATTAAATAAATCTATTTTTTTAATAAAAATTAAAAGGTTAAAAAGTCATGTAATATAAACACTGAAGTGAAGGGGCATTTGAATCACTTTCTTTCTTTTTTATTATATATATTCTAAATATTAAATAAAACCCACCGCTGCTTGTTCGGGTGGTGAAGAGCCGGCTGGGCAAAGCCTAGGTCCCGGGTTCAAATCCCTTGGCAAGCAGTGAGAGTCTTAAGTGTTGGCCGTGTAAATTGATGTGGGTTGCATGCTAGGTCAACCGGAATTTTCATTGGCATAAGGACAGTACTTCATCGTAAAAAAAAAAAATTAAATAAAGGTATTTTTATTTTTATTGAATATTGCATAAGACATTAATGATGGCCGTCAATGGCAGACTGGCCGTCAGCGACAATGATGAGTTCTGACTTCTGAGGAGGCACATATTCGTCAGAATTATTCACTTCTGAGTTCTGACTCCAAAAGTCATTTTAATTTAAAAAAATAAAAAACTTTTAAAATTAATTGTAAACAACTAAACATTAGTAAAATGAGCCTTTTTTCAAACAAAAAAATAAATAATATAAATCGAACATATTGTTAAAAACTAAAAATAAAAAGTGACTCATTATTCAAAATACTAATTACATATGAAACTAATCCCACCTAGAGTTGTGAGTGAGTTATGCAATTTACCGAGCCGTAGACGTGTAAGTGAGTCAAGCCACCTCGAGCACTGCTCGATAAATGGCTCGTCAGCCAAAACCGATGAGTTATCGAGCTAAGTATGAGCTGATCCCGACTTAAGACTCATTAGCTCAGGAGTTGACTTTTTTTAAAAATACTAATATAAAATCACTTAAAATGAACTAGCATTCAAAAAGTTAATAAAAATATTTAAAAATAAATATCTTTTTTTCTTATATTACATAATTTATTATTATTTTTTAAAATTTCTCATTCTTTTTAGCATTTTATTATAATAATTATTTGAATCAAAATCATTTTCCCTCTTTCGTAATAAATGAGCAGCTTGTGAGCCAGCTTAAACTTATAGAATAATGCTCAACCTCAAGCTCAAACTTGATTAATTAACTAAATTCAAGATAGGTATGACTTGAGCTCAACTCGACTGATTTACACAGCTTATTCCCACACATTTGAGTTATAATTCTATAAAGCCAGAAGCACGCATTTGGGTAAATTAGTAAAATACAATAATGATTGAAGGACTTAAAAGTCCTTTTTAATTCTATCTTATCACATATTTGATTACAAACTATGTAAAAATCCACAGTCTAAATAAATAATAATTAGATTCTCATACAATTAAAAACATCCTCTATAAAGTTTTTTATCATTTCAATTAAAGATTAAAATACCTTTAAAGTTATTGAAATCATGTATGTAAAAAATTTATGATATTAAAAAAATGATGATATTAGTAAAAATGAATAGTTTTGATATTTCATTTGAAAGACAAAATATCAATTTTAAATTTTATGTAGAATGAGGCTTTTCCTTCTAAAAAGAGAAAAATTCATACATTAAAGTTTTGTTTGGATCAGCTTTTTTATTACTCTTAAAATAGTTTTTTAATAAAAAAAAATTAATTTTTGTACAAAAAAGCTGTTTTAAGAAGCGGGGAAAAAGCTGTCACAAATGAAGCCTAAATTTTAGAGGAAGTTACATACTTAGTACTCAAAAGATTAGCATTTATATATTTCACACTTAAACTTCAATATTTTTATGATGTAACGCTCTATTAACAAAGTTAGCGGATCTTGTTAGAGTCATTGGATCTTGCACAACATGTCACCATCTTGTATTCGTCGTTGCCTAAACTCGTCAATGCCTTCCCTTAGACCCATCATTGTTGTCTCTAGGCCGACCATAGCCGCATATGTCCATGTGATTCCTCACTTGTTGTCAAGGGCATGAAGAATTTTCAAAGATCGCTAGCGTCGAGAGCTCACAAGCAAGGGCATCAATGATTTCAATCGAGGAAATTATGTGAGGAGCACACAACAAGGTCATCAATGGGTCCAAGCGAGGCGGAGCTCACAGGCAATGGCATTGACGAGTGCAAGCACGACAAGCTTGCAAGCATGGGCTTTGACACGCAAGCTAACATTTGGCGAGTGCGTCGTGCGGGTTAAGGATTTTTTAAAAAGGGTGTTGTTCTTATAGTATTTGAATGTAAATAATGAAACTTGAGAGCTATGTCTCTAAATTACCCTAAATTTTATCAAATATCTTGATACCCTTGACTTTCCTCCCTTCTATGAAACCAAACTCACATAACCATGCAATAAAAAAGTTCCCAAAAGCATATTATATAATTCATTTTGCAAATAAAATCAGTATCTGGAAAATGCTGTATATAATAAGAGTTAAGGAGTGAAGTTACCAAACATAGTAACATATATAGACACTGTACTAAAGAATTTCAACGTTAAAATATTGACATTCATAGGATGGCACACCTGTTTTCGGCCTGTTTGCGAAACTCCTGAGACTCTTCCAGAGCCCTCTGTAGCTCAGCTTTGAGCTTCTTGATCTCCTCATCTGACTTCAACCTTGATGCTTCTGCAATCTTTTCTGCTTTCAGCCGCGCGGTTTGCTCTTCGGCTAATTGCTTCTCAAGCCTTTCTATTGTGAAGTGCAATTTCTCCTCTACCTGCATAAAGTCAAAAATTATTTAAATTATGAGTTTTTTAAAGTGAATGAATGATCCTTCAATATGTTAAGGTGTGTTAATTTTAGATCTATTTTTTTCTAAATATTCAATTTAGGCTTAACTTGAGTAGATCTAAAACTGAATATATGGAGTGTAATTTTAATAGTAACAGACCTAGTGGAGCATTGTGACTTTAGCCAATCAAGTCATTAATAAGAGTAATCGTTTTAGATATATTGAATCTATTGTTCAGAGTAATATGGATGGGAATATTATCAGTAGAATTCAAGTTGGATGGTTGAAGTTGAGGAATGGATCGGGCTTGTTGTGTGATAGAAAAGTCCCCCTCAAACTTAAGGAAAATTTCTATAAGATGGTGGTGAAACATGCAATGCGTTATGGTGCAGAATGTTGGCCATTAAAAGATAAGCATAATACTAAGTTAAGTGTTGCAAAGATAAGGATTCTCGGGTGGATGAGTGGATTTAACCTTAGAGACCGGATTCGAAATAAGCATATACGTGAAAAGGTTGAAGTAGCTCCCGTGGAAGATAAGATTAAAGAGAGCCGCCTTAGATGGTTTGGTCACATAAAATGACAGCCTTCCGATGACGTGATTAAGAAAGCAGAGGTATTAGATTTAACTTATATTAAGAAAGGTAGAGTTAGACCTAAAAACACTTGATTAGAAAATATTAGAATTGATATTTATGTAAATATTAGAATTGATATTTATGTACTAGATCTAAACGAGAATTTGACTTTTAACAAGACACAATGGAGAAAGAGGATTCATGTAGCCATCCCCACGTAGTGGAACAAAGGCTTGATGTTGTTGTTATTGTTGTATTCAATTTAGGCCTTCGTTTAGGATAACTTTTGATTACTGTTTTTTCGTTGCTTTCAAAAAAAATTACTAAAAAAACTACGTTAAAAAGCATCAAAAAGGTTGTTCCAAATGAAGCTTTAATCACTCAACTCATTAAATCTGAATCAATTTGACGAAATTGTTAGAGGGAAAACTTCAATAAGAAAAATCTGAAATTTTTAGATCAATTTCATTAATATGAGCAAAGATTTATCCAAAAAAGTTCAAAATTGCCGGAAAAGCTTCCCTCCGTCAACTTTCAACTAAATAAATGACAAAAGTAATAATAGGATCAAATTAGTTTTGATGAGTTGAATGAAAAAATCTGGGACTAAAAAATTTATGGACCATTTTGATCATTTACGCTAATTTCATAAATGAACAAAGGAAACATACAGTGAAAACCATGCAATTTTTACTAAAACAAGTAATACCATTTCAGTTATGCGTTTGATCTGATCATCATATGATTTATAGATCTCTTCCTTCAGTTGAGATAATTCCTTCGCGGAGTACTCCTTATTAGCTTCAATCGCTTCCTCCATTTGCTGCCGACGCAAGGCTCCTTCCTGAATAAACATGAGAAATAATGTCATGGATGAACTTACATGCTTGAATGATGGATCTGTAAATCATCAAGGCAAGAACAAAGTTGTACCTTGACTTGAGAAAATATTTTACTGGAGAATGGTTTTCCCCCATTGCTTGCGGCAATGGAGTCTACAAGAGAGATCAACTGTTTTAGTTGCCCCTCTCTCTTAATCTTGTCCTTGGTGTTATTATCAAAAACGACAACTCTGTTTTTACACAAGTTTATAATGTTCTGCAAGATAATTTTTATCCAAGGTAGGAAAGTTAGACATCAGATGAACTTAATCAAAAATATGTTGAGAAGCATGAGCATAGAAAGAGATGCGGGAAAAGTAGAAGGAAAGGCATAAAACAAATCTAAATAAAGATTAGTAGTGTAGATACATATGATAAGCCTCTAAGTACTATGTTGGCATATTTTGTGAGAAAGCATGTAGCATATTTAAATTTAAATTGTCTGCATGCTGGACTTCAATCTTTATTGTTGACCTCAAAATTAGCTTCGGAGTCGAGTTGACCATGCACAACGAAAAAGAGAAGCAGAGGAGCACAACATCTCATGAAATTCACATCAAACTCGTCGACCAAAAACTCAAATTAGCAAAATGGCATCCATTCGCGAACCAAACAGCGCCGACTCATTCGGGGTAATTGAAACAGCCAAAGATTGACAACCATATTAGCTAGGGTCACCAATCGACAACAATTGAAAGGATCGAGGTGGAATTGACATGCACAAACAACAATGATTAGGCAAGCAAGTTGATGCATGATTAACTAAAACAAACATTCACTATTATTTTAAAAAAAAAAAATGAATGAAAATTTCAAATATATATAATTAAAAAATCCTACATATCCTAACCCTAACCCTCCTCACATAGATATAACTCATCCCACTCACTCCCTAACCCAACACAAACGCAAAGGGCCAAAGCCCCCCCCTCTCCCCTTTGGTCGCACAAAACCTGTGCCAAGCCTTGACGACCCTCGCCATCATGCATGCCGCCGACCAACTCCCAAGGTCGGCCACCTCCTCTCCTTTCTTTTCCTTCTTCCTCTTCTTCTCTTCTTCCTTCTTCCTCATCTTCTTCTTCTTCCTTTAATCTTCTTCTTCCTCAAAACCCTAACCCTAGCCGCCACCTCCTTCTCACTCTAAAATCTGAGAGAAAGAAAGAGATTTCTTTCACTAACTTCATCTCTTCAACCTCAAAATCCCCTCCCTACAACCTCCTACATCATACCCATCAAAAATCTACCTTCCTCTCTATTCTCTGTTTAGACCTAGAGAAAAAAAATTCTCTAAACATAGAGAAAAAAAATTCTCTAAAGATAGAGAAAAAAATCACTTTCTATCTCTAGGCCACCTCGCCAAACACATCTCTTTCATTCCCTTTCTCACTAGAGATAGAGAAAATAATTTATCCCTATCTTTCTCTCTCTAGAATTTGAGAAAGTTTATCTCTCTAGCCCACCTCTCTCTCTAACTAACCCTCTCATCCTCTCCTCCTTCACTCTCTCTCGACAAGAAAAGGAAATAAAAAAGAGAGAAAACTCATGCGCCACCTCGCCTCATCATCTCACTATCATCGCCCTCGCTATCATGCACTTTAAGGTATAACCCCACAACTTCAAAACTCCAAAAAATCCGAGTTGTGATGCATTTGGCACGACGAGTGGTATAAGTACCTATTTTTCTTAACCAGCGGGCAAAACTTGTAGGCAACGCGGACAACATGCCGAGCAAATCTTGTTTGCACTTTTCTTAGTACGGTGGGATCAAACATAAGTATCCATGTTGTCTTTCTTGACTGGCGGGGAAAGATTATAATTTGAAAACAGGTACCTGAAGACCCATGTGTTTCCTTTCTTGGTTGTGGGATTGAATATTACAATCGCGATATTAACTATAACACCAACTAGCATACCCGATGCAACTCCCTGTATGGGGAGAACACCAGGATGCTGCCAAAATTTAGACTAACGAGCAACTTAAACTAAACTTTAAAAAAAAACTAAAATCTAAAATTAAATTGATAAAAAAAATGAAATCCTAAGTTGCAAGTTGAGAACAAAAAAGAATAGAAATGTCTTTTAGAGAACTTGTGTCGAACTCAACAGCTTGCCAACGGCATGAACCAAAATCACCTCCTTAGTTCATAAAACACCTCAAGTCTCTCAAGAACACCCTCTGTTACTTGAAATTTGTGTAATATGAAAAATATATGGGCTCCCTATTTATACCCCAAAAGGAAGTCATTTGTGGAGCCCATCTAAACTAAAACCCAATCATGAAAAGCAAGGAATGAACACATGTAAAACATGCTAACATGACATTTCGGGGCATTCATATTGGGGTTCCCGATAAACATGCAATTGGATAAAAACATAAACAATAATACGCCTAAATATGAATGTCAGTTAACCTAAAAATGCAAAACTATGTATACACTCCTACAACTACGCATTCATGTCAACAATTATTTTGTAGGACCCTTGCATATCACCTCAATTAAATGATCCTCAATAAAATAAAATGAGCAGTCATGCTATGAATCATGGGTGTACAAATGTCCTAAGAGACATACATGATAGATATTAAAGGGATTCATACACATCCCATGAACATGCCTTTGAAAAGAAATAAAATAGTACATTGTTGTGTGTCACAGGTTGCACGACTCTAAAAAATTGCGAGACACATCAAATCATCAAAGTAAAATTTTGTTAGTGTCCCCAAGTCATCTGGTGCAAATGCATCGAAGATATATGAGTGTGTTATACGCATACATTAAGTAGCGTGTGTGCATATCTTTAGATATGCGAGTGCATTTTACAAATGCATCAATAATCATATAAGATTCAGATGCATCATACGTGCACATTTTCCAAAATGCAAATACATTATGCACACGCAGTACGTCATACATGAATATATCATGCATACACATTATGTGACATGAAGATGTATCATGCATATATGAATATGCAAATGTGCCATGCATATGTACTATGCAACATGCATATATACTATCCAGGACTCCAATATACCATGTATGTGCAGTACAAAATTCAAAGGCATCATGCATATGTACTATCTAACACGTCAATATACCATGTACATGTGTCTGTGCAACATGCAAAGGCATCGTGCACATGTACTATCCAACACACCAAATATCATCTACATGAGTTGTGCAACATGCAAAGACATCATTCATATATACTATCTGACATGTCAATATATCATGTGTATGTATCATGCAACATACAAAAGCATCATGCATACATACTATCCAACATACAAATATATCATATTCATGCACTGCATCACAAGCATATACACCATGAAACATGCACATACACAATCCAACATGCAAACATAATATATATACGCCGCACAAAATGCAAATGCATCGATGCATATGCAAATGCACCAAACATACCTATCAAGAGGCATATAAATGCAATAAAACTACATGATTAATTTTCAAAATTCCAAAATCCCCTTTAAAATAAATGTGGGCATGGGACCTAACAAACATAATAAATATACAAGCGTTATGTCTGAAGATTATGCACATACCCAAAAAATAATAAGTGAGTTTTAAAACGCGCAACATAGATCATGCAAGTGTGCTAAAAGGCATACATAGCATTTAAAAATGAAATTTAAATTATCTAAATAGAAGTGGTCTGACCATTACGCTAAATTTTTAAACCTCGATGTCCAAGAATGCTACACAGGTCAAAAGTGAACATAAATTCAAGTTTGACCCTCATCCTTGAATGGGCTGGATTTGGCACGACTTGAATCAACGAACAAATACAAGGTCGTAGCTTCGACCAAAGTATTTGATTTTATATGTTCGTATTAGACCTTCAAGACCTCTTATAAGAAAGATTCATTCATTAAAGCACAAATTCTCAAAACTAACGATTATTGAATCAATCGAAATATTTGAGTTTATATGTTCATATTAGGCATTCAAAGTCTTTTATAAAGAAAATTCACTCATTAAAATATAAACTCCGGTTATGCATACAACTACCTAAAAAATCAATAGTCGAACTAGATCTTTTGTTGGCAAGAAAACAGAGTATACAAGGTTCAAATAATGAAGATCACCCACAAACCCTAATGATGACCGTATTGAATGTAAATCTCAACAAAAGAGGACTCAATCATTAAATGCCATAACACTCAAATTGAGCCCGATCCTCTGTTGATAAATATACAAAGTTGTAGGGTCAATCACTGATGATGGCCATGATGAGTGTGAATATCAACCGGAGGGGATTCTCAATTTTAAATGCCTCCAAAATTCAATCAAATAAACATATTTAAACTAACTTAACGCAACCCCAACGACGATCGTGTTAAAAATTAATCTCAACCGGAGTGGAACATATCTTTTAAATACCTTTAATCTTCAATTAAATATAAATATGTAAAGTGACTTTAATATCACCCCAAAGATACCTGTGTTGAATGTGAATATCAACTAGAAGGAATTCTACCTTTTAAATGCCCCAAATTTTCTATAAAATATAAATATATTTAAAATGACTTTAATGTCACCTTGATAATAGTCGTACTGAATATAAATCTCAACTAGAGAAGAATCTGTCATTAAATGCCATAACACTCAAATTAAGCTCGATCCTCTCATGATAAATAAACAGAGTTGACATAGGCAATCTCCGATGATGATCGTGTTGAATATGAATATCAACTGGAGAGAATTCTATCTTTTAAATGCTCCAAAACCCATGTATTAAAGTTCAAATATTTTAAATGAAATTAAATCACCTAAAAATTTTTAAAGCAAAAATCTATCCATCTTTCAAAATCATTTTTCAAGGAGAATAAATTTGAGAATAACTTCGGCTCACAAGGAGCGAATGTATGATCAAAAATATCACTAAGATTCATCCACAAACAATCTTTTGCTATTAAAGATATGGCAAATTTCTTTTAATCAATGATTTGGCCTAATAGCTCCATAAGACTAGTGGCTTGGCTCAACAGCTCCAAGTGTTAAATAGTTATGATAGGATCCTCTAATTGGTGGATTGGCCTAATGACTCCATGGAACTAGTGGTTTAGGCCAACGTTTCCACATGGTGAAAGATTATGACTAAAGCCCTCTAATTGGGCGGTTTGGCCTGATGGCTCCACCATATTATGGTCCCGGCTATAACTCGTATATTTCTCAATGGCTAATGTCTTTGAGTAATGAAACATAAGGTATACTTGATAAGAAAAAAAGCTCTCTATCAGCTAGGGTCAACTCAAATATATCCTCTTAGATAATCATTCATCTCATGTTTACAAGATAATCTTTAACAAAGCAACTCATGGTGCCGACAAGGGTTCTTCGATCAGGTTTGGTCAACTATCTCCTCTGATTAAGTAGACTGAGGACCACAATAGCTTAGAATGACGGAACCATAGGATCTTGATCGGGCACACTTTAAGTACACAGTGATAAATTTCAAAAATACTAAAAACAAAATAATCCTCAACTATATTAAATGATCATTTTGGTCCATCGACTCCTTAAAGAGGAACCAAAATAGTCCCATCATGAGACTATTTGATTACTTTTTAAAGACTTGAGGGACCAAAATTGTCTTTTAATATAATTGGGAATAATTTTGCTCCTTCATAAAGAGTCAAAGGACCATTTTGGTCCTTTTCTCTTGCCTATAAGGGCTTGCACCTATAAGAAACTAGACCCCAAATTATAAAGTGCTCGTGAAATGAGGGTAAAATCTATGGGTACTGTCTTATCTAAAATTGAATGACTTTTAAAAATTAACCCCGAAACCTAATCTCGTTAAAACTCTCCCTATAAGCCAGGGTGAAAATTTTCGAAGCCCACATTTACTATAAAGAAATGTTGAAGTAATTTGTTAACAGTTCGTAAGAGAAACAACTCTAGATCTGAAAGCAACTGCATTAACAAACACAAAAAACAAAAACATTTGTTTCATACTGATGATGATCTAGCAAGCCATCAAGAATATAATTAAGTGGGTGTTTAGCTGGGTGCAAACATAATGCAAAAGGGTTTGCATAAAAAGCAACTCTTTTTACGTTTAAAACCATCTATTATGCAGAAATTTACTCGACCCTGAAATCAATTTGCAGCAAACCGAGCAAGTACCTTATGGTACAACCTAGTTATACCTAGGCACTGCATTAATTTGGCCAGATCAAATAGCATGGACATTTTCCATACCTTGCCCAAGCCCAATCCTTAAAAAATGGATATATTCTTCTGCCAAAGCCTGGATAATTCTTTGATATTGGCTAAATTGAGCAAATCCATGTAGGCCTACTTGTAGTTAGATGAGGTTGTTTAGGCTTTTTATTGCCCACCTACTCCTAAATAGCATAACACCAAATCAGATGCGACCAAATATTTATCTAACCTTTTTTTGCTCAGCATGGCTATCAGTCTAAGTGTCTAAGTAGGTCCCTCGGATCATCTCCATTTCTAAGCATAACTGAGGACATGGCGTGTGTTCACACCCGTTTTTGGTTTGGGTTTTTTGGTTTAAGAGACCAGTGTCATGCTAGGAGGCATTAGACGGGTTGAATCCATGAAGTGTCATCCAACAAGAACAAATCTCCTATTTATTTTCCCTCACGAGTTACACAGCCATTTTGTTGATTACATGCCCAAACAGGGATCAATCTAGAAATTGCAGCAGTATGAATAATTCTAAGAAATTAAAAAGTTAACAAGTAAAAAATTTCTAGTTTCTCATTGTTGCCCTTATGGAGCTTATTCAGTATGAATCCTCCCCCTCCCCCACCCCCCACCCAAAGGGCTCACTCCCGAGTGATTCTCTATGTATTTGGAGTTGCTTTACACACATTAGGGGTTACGAGAGATATCTTTGCTTTCAACAAAGATAATGACTAAAAGATGTCATTCTGGATTTTAGGATGAGTCATCTCATAAACTAGTCACTTCAAAATGTATGCCATCATTGATGGTATATGTAGTTGTGAATGCATAGCACATATTCTTTGCGAATTGGAAAAAACTTGGACTATCCTAAGGGCATCTCAAGTGTCATCCATTGATTAGTCTAACTTTCTATGTGTTAGTTCTCATTCTTCACTCAAGTTAGGTTAAGCATTTTGAGCTATGCAAGAAGGATGACAAGGTTATGGGATCTATCAGCCATCATCATGCGGCATTTTCCATGTCTGCCTCCACAGCCCAACTTATGTATGGCGAATGAAGAATACCAAGAAACCCATTACCGTCATATCATATGCCAACTACTTTTCCCTTGCCTCAACTTTACAAAGCTACAAAAAGCACAGGTAATGATCAGAAAATGACAGTCATCACATGCATTCAATTTTTTAAATATCAAGTGAAATAACCATGCCTTAAATGTAACGAAGCTTAGGTAAATACTAGTGATGCAGGCAGAACAAAAAAATCATAAACTAAATAGGTTCTGAAGCAACTTCAGGACTCAACTTGAGCGCAAAAAAAAAGGCTACATGTACATCTTAGCTAATCATATAAACATATCCCAAGGTAACCCATATTAAAGTAAAACTAAAGTCCAAGATTGTGAAAACTGGACCGAACGTCGAATCGAAAAAATAAGAGGTTCAAGGCTCAATAGCTCAATCGGGGTTGAACCAGGAGTTGAACCGGATGACGTAATAAATATTATAGCAATTTAAATAAAAAATATAACATCCAAAATTCAGGTAGGAATAATAAAAAAATTATTTAAGAAAATTATTAGTTTAATCTAAACAATTAGTCTCTCTTAAATTAGAATTAAGTATTATATTAAGTACTAGTTTAAATAAAATTAAATATTTCCTAATATCCTAATCACCGAATAGATGCTTACATTGAATGGTAATGTGGCAGTTATTTGTTTGTGGGCCCTTTTAATTCAGTTGAGTTCGCGCATGCAAAGGCGGTGGGAAGCAAAGTGAAGATAAGAGAGTTATAGGTGTTGGGGGATCTCTCCAGAATTTTTCTTTTGATTCGGAATTTATGCAAGCAGCAATTACGGGATTACTATTAAAGAGGGAATTGGGAGATGCTGTAGTAGAGGGAAGATTTAGCATTGTTTTGAAGATAAAGATCAGCCTTGTGAAGATCTGTAGCAGTGTGAAGGAACCGTGAGTGTGAGGAATTATTTTAAAGCGCAATTCAGTGCTATTAAGAAGGAATATTGCGGCACAATGCTTGGCTGAAGAATCTAGCATAGTGAGTGGAAAGGAATTTGGCACTGTAAGTATACCATTTGAATACTGTCATTAAGATTTGGATAGAATCAATCTAGAACTATGTAATAATTGTAATTTGTGCAAACTAATGATGGAAACAATGAAGAAAGATTAAGAGTTTAGGTTGGAAGAACTATTTCAGTAAAGAGAGGAAATTTAAAAGATTGGAAGAAAGGTAAAGATTATAATATTCTTCCTTGTCTTTTATATTATTTAAGGTATTAAAGTTCTTAAAGATGTTATTTTTATTGTGTCATAAATTAGTCTGATCTTATGCAAAGAGAAAGCTTCGAAGTGACTTATAATCGCAGAAGACTTCGAAGTAGAGAATTTGAGACATCTCGGCAAGAAGGTAAGTAATGCATTTATATTCAAATTTAAGAACTTTCAGTTATAGGCATGAAGGTTGAATTTGAATGCATTAAAGTAAAATGTTATGAAATTTGTTTAATGTATAGAAAGAATTTTTAATTCAAGTTTCCAGGTATGAATAACAAGATACATAATGAGATCAAGTGTAAAACAAGGTTTAGTATGTTAATCTAAATGTTCTCCTATTTGATACTATTTTGGAAAGATGTCAATTTACTTGTGTATGGTGTGCATTTTAATTGTACATCGGGGATTACAGCAATGATTATGAAAGAATGCAACAACAGAAGTATGACTTGTGAACATTGAAAAGCTTTGTGAATATCAATTGAAAAGTAAAGTTTGGCTAAAACTGATGTATAACTATAATTACAAGTGGGGCAAAAAAGATCTCAGATAATATAACTGTATTACAAGAGGGGCAAAGGGACCCCAGAGAATATGATACGTGCATAGCAGGTGGGGCAAAAGGGACCCCTAAAGAGGCAAAAGGGACATCTTTGTAATTCAATGGCGATAATGTCAGGTTTACCTGGACTCCATTGAATAATGTTATGAAGTGTAGACAAATCTTTTATAGATTAAAATTGATATTCATTGTAGAATTCAGAAGAAATAAAGATTAAAGTTAATTATGAATTTATAATGATTTCAATGCTTGATTATTCCCAATTATTATAATTTAAATATTAATTAATTTGCAAAGCTTACTGAGTCTCATAGCTCACCAGAATTTTCTTACTGGCTGTTATTATAGGAAAGGGCAAGGAGAAGATCATAGCAGATTAAATTGTCAAGTATTCCACATATTATATTATGTTAGTATTTATCTTTGTTTGGAAAGTCTAAACTTTAGGTATGTAACTAGTGATATATTACTCTTGATTTTCTTTAGTACCGGCTATGTAAGTATCTCATGTTGAAATTAAAGTTATTAGTTGCTTCTATTTGATGGGATGAATGAGGACTATTGGATGTTTTATAAAAATTTTCAAATATTCAAAAGTATTGTTTGATCAAACGATGAGATGTTAATGTTAGTAATACTCCATGTACTATTAAGGTGTACTTTAGGGTGTTACAAAAAATAAATGATATAATAATGATAAAAAATTTATACAATTATATAAATTTGTTACTAAAAATAAATTTAACTCACATATGAACTTATAAATTTAATATAAATTATTACGAATTTATGTTAAATTTAATATAAATTATTAGAAATATAACTAATGTATGTTATATATTTAGATAAAATTTATAATCATAAACTATGTATTAAATTCACATTATAATCTTGCATTTATAAATCATTTATGTTAGATTATTTATAATTAATAAATAGATGCAAATTTTTTTTTAATGATTTCTATTTTTAAAAATAAAAAAATAAAAAAGATAAACAATTAAACATAATTAACCAATAAAATAAATATTATTCTCATTACTAAAAAAATATTAAAAAATCTGCTTAAAAATATATAATCTATGTGTTTTAGAGTAGAAAATTTCAACTAAGTTATTTAGTTCTGCATCACTTGGTAGCTTTATTTTGTTTTGTTTATATAGCTTTTCTTATTT
This sequence comes from Dendrobium catenatum, assembly GCF_001605985.2. Lineage (NCBI taxonomy): Eukaryota > Viridiplantae > Streptophyta > Magnoliopsida > Asparagales > Orchidaceae > Dendrobium > Dendrobium catenatum. The sequence continues at coordinate 840,318 of NW_021319908.1, read as the reverse complement.
GCATGTGCTAAGAGCTCATATGGGATGGTGGGATCATGTAAATATGTTGTGTTGGTGTTTGGTTTATAAGTTATCATAATAAAAATAATAATTTTGATAAAATTAAAATGTATTAAATTTAAATTAATTTATTATATTTAATATTTAATTTAATACTTTATACTAAATTAATTAATTTAATTATTCAAATAGGATAGCAATTTAATTGGTCGGTTCTATGAAATCGAGACTAGTTTAATGGTTCGTCGGTTGAATTGTTAGTTCTGATCCGGCAAAATCATAGTTATAATATGTACTGTGTCATCCAATTCAACTTCGATCGAGCTATTGAACCTTGAACCTCTCATTTTTCCGAACACAACCTTGGGTATAACACGAAAAGGAGCTCAAAGCAATCAGGAGGTTTGTAGTTCCTCTAGCAAACACCGAGTTAGTACATATATGAGATCCTCATTCAACTGGAAAGTAGAGCCATTAACTAGCATATTATGGTTGATATTTGTTAGTATAGACTAGATGGTCTTCATTATTTAAAGTGTGTAACATTAGCCAACAGTTTAAAAATTTGGCCGGACCGTCTAATTCAACCGATTGAACTGCAAATCAGCCGACAGGACGGTTCAGGCTGTTATGGAAACCGGATTCGTCTAAAACTGCTTGCAACCGAATAGAACTGGCGGTTGAACCACTAGACTAGTGAACTGGCTGTGGTTTTTGAAAACCAGACATATAAAAGCGTGGTTTTTTTAGCAGTTAAATTGAAATATAATGCTTTTAATTTTCATAAATCTTAATCTATAATTTATCAGTTACTCATATTTCGTTTATTAAACCTCGAAGCCCTATCCTGACTCGTGCAATCCCGTTCGCATCCCCTCCCCGTCTCCATGAAGTTCGTTGTTGATACCCAGTTGTCACCGGCACCAAAGTTTCTCGCCGACTCAGGGGTCTGCTTATCCCTTCTCACTCAGCCATCTATGAAGTTCTTCAACAGTGGGTCCATGACAATTTTGGGGTAAGATTTCCTCAAGCAAAATTAATTACATACTTGAGTTTTTTTGTATTTCATCTCAAATTTGTTTGGTAATGTTATTGTTTGTGTCATCTACTCATATTAGTGTGGAATTCTTGATTTATTTGGATTAGGAAAAAAGCTATAAGAAACCCTAGTTTGGAATTTTATTGTTTCTTTCTGATTTCAATCAAAAAATATGTATTTAGAATGCTTTGAAAAAAAGGACGGGAACTGGAACTTTCGCTGAATAATTCATGAGCATAATTAATTTCTAATTTCTACGATTTAGTGTCTTGACAGATTATGTGCTACATATTTTCTAAGTTCTGTCAATAAATGCAAATGATTGCATGCAAAAACTAAATAATCTAGTTATTGTAATAAAATTGCTCTATACCATTGAGATTTGGCGTTCAAAGCAGTAGATGAACGACCCCACCTCGGCTCATATTATGCACCAATTAACTATTAATTGTACAAGAGAAATTGCAACCTCTTCATTAGATAGTTCATTTCTTGTTGTTTTGCTAAGCTTAACCAAGAAGAGAAAGGAGGTTGCTTGAATGTAAAGAACCAAATAAATCATAAAATTCATCATTATGCTCACTCCCTGTCATTAAAGCACCTACAACGAATTCCATATAGCAGCCTGATTAAATATACTCATTTTTGAGCTCATTAGTTCAATGCTATTGTGACAGGAAAGCCTTTCTAAGTGTAATGCTATTTTTTATTATCCTCTTGTAAAATTCTTTTAACTATTTAACTGAGAAAGACAAATTTTTTCTCAAATTTTGTTACTTTTATCTCTACATCATCAATATTGTTACTTTTATCTCTACATCATGAATGTATTTTCTTTATGTTATTAGATAGTATAAAATAGACACAAGTCTTTCTATAAGTTATAGTGTTTCTAATGTGAAACAATGTAACAGTTCCAGGAATTGCAGTGAAATTTATAAAATATTGATAAGCTTTGTAATTACAATTTATTGTTTCACCCGATTAGATTCTAGGAATTCTTAGTTATTGTTTTTACTTTGACATATGGTTACAAAGTAAATTAGAAGGAAACTTAAAATAGCATCAAAATAACATTAAAGCTTAATATGCAACTAACATAAATCCACCGGTTAATAATTAGAGCGTTCAACTTGAGTTTCCTCACTCACACTCTTAAGAGCTTTTAGCGAAAGAATACTTTCAACAATATTAATGACGCCACCATAAGACAGAAGACACTTACAGTAGCCCAATAAAATTTTATCCGGAAAGGAAGGAGTTGGTGGAAGTTGGAGGATTTGCCACTGATCGAGGATCCGAGGCTCATCGATGGCGGTCGTCAAGGAGAAGAAGATCCGATTGATGTAGTCTTCAACGGTGTGGTCGATCTCAAAGTTGATGCCAAAGAAGGGCGATCTAAGCACATCTACTCTTCCTTGATAATCGTAGATGAATCCATGATCTTGCTCGGGATCGGCCATTCCTGGGTAAGGAGGCCGAGGGAGGTTGTGTGTCTTCTTCCTTAGATGATACATCAAGCAAGGGAGAAGAGATATAAGGGAGGAGAGAGAGGCTTCGGTGGTCGGCCAAGGTTAAGAGAGGGCTAATTCTAATTTCAGATTTTAGGAATTGGTTAGGGAAGGAAAACAAATTCAAAATCTGAAATTTAGTTTCAGATTTTAGTGTGGGGAAGGAGGAAATAATTTGAATTTGAATCTCCTCTAAATTGGGGATAGGTTGGGGTGGCACACCTTAATGGGAGGGGATGTGATTGAGAGCATTAGTGGAAAGGAATTAATTAAGAGAGAGGGAGAGAGGGGGGGCTTCCAAAGGAGGGGAGGGAGAGGTGTTCACATATAATGTATGTGGCTACATGCATTGAATGTTGAATTGGGAATCAAATCTAATTTAATTTTAGATTTGTAGAATTAGGGGAACTTTCTAAAATATGTTTATATTAATTAGGAAAGGTTTTGAAATTCAAATTCATTTGAATTTGAACTAAGAGACCTTCCAAATTAATAATGTGCTAAATTAGGAAAGTATTAAATGTGTAATTTGAAATCAGAGTCAAGGGGATTGGGGGGTTTGGATTGTCTGGTGGCTAGGGTTGGACTAGGGAAGCCGTCGACTATGGAGGGGGACGTGACTTGGGGTTTAGGTGTAGACTGTGTAGTAGGGCTGGTGGTTTGGGTAGGGGAGAGGGGTGCTCGATGGTGTGGGAGGAGGAGGTGGCCAGTGGTTTAGGGTGGAGATGGGGAGGAGGCTGGCCGGTTGGAGAGAGGAAAAGGAGGGTGGAAAAGATGGGGGAGGGGAAACCGAGAGCCTGGACACTTCCTGTGGCTGGCGGGAGTTGCTTTTGCCCTCACCTAGGAACTTCACCTCTCTCTAGAGCTCTCAACACTCAAGAGAACTAGAATGCAAAAATTTTCATTAATCATCATCATCATCATCTCATACAATAGTGAGGGCCCTCATATATGAACTTTTATTAGGTCAGGTCACCGGATGTTGTTTTACGTTCGGTTGCCACTCATATATTGCCACGTAGCAGCCCGAAAACCCGGCCCAAACCCGTTGTGATTTGTTGATTGATCACGTGTTTTACACCATTTTGGGTCGCCCCGACGTACTTTATCTTAAACGGACAGGAAAAGTTAAAAACACGTGCATTCTTTATATGTTTAATAAACTTTTGGCGGATTATGATATGAAGACGTTATACAGTGTTTAGGACAGCACGAAGATAAAGTTTTCGCGAAGGGTTCAAGGAGATGGAAGAGAAGACAACGGCTATTTCTTTGGAAGACTTAGACGATTTCGATGAAACATTTGGCACTTATAATGTCGATGAATATTTTTCTGTTTTCATACAAGTAATTTCTTATCTATACAAAGGTTTTACAATATAAATTTTTAAAATCTAGCTACGTATGATCATTTCTTTCTGTTTATCCATGAGTACCATATTCGTACCGATAGAGAAGGTTGGGGTATTGATTGGTACACATATGGTACTGTTGGATACTTATAGGTATTGCTCAGTATGCTCCTTTTTTTTTGTTTGTTTACGTCGATAATGTCTACCTAGTACCGAGCTTATAGATAAATACCATAGGTGTATCGAGATAAAAAAAGTTCAACATAAGTCGGTATAAGTCGGTATTGATCGGTATTTGTAAGTTCTTTGTACCTAGCTTAAAGATAAGTACCATATGTGTACCGAGATAAAAAAATTCTACATGTCGGTATAAATCGGTACTGCTCGGTATTTATAGGTTACTTGTATCGAGCTTATAGATAAGTACAATACGTGTACCGAGATAAAAAATTTCTACATTACTCGGAATAAGTCGGTACTGATCAGTATTTATAAGATCCTTGTACCGAGCTTTTAGATAAGTACCATATGTTTGTACCGAGCATTTAGATAACTCAGTATTGCTCGGTATTCATAGGTATTGCTCGGTACGCTCGTTTTATTTGTTTGCTTACGTCGATGATGTCTACCTTCTATTAAGGCTATAAATAAGTACAATAGGTGTACCGAGAAATAATTTTCGAAAAAACTCGGTATTGCTCGGTATGCAGTCATTGCGGTATTGCTCGGAATTAATTGTTTGGTTCAATAATTTATAATACTTTGAATTATTTGTTCACATGGGGTTTACAACTCTGAAAAGGAAGCATATGATAAATATTGTCAATATGATCATTCTCATGATTTTAGTGTTCGGAAAGAGCATCATTCATTATAGCCTAATTAATAGCAATCACATATACACATTATTTTCATAATATATCAAACCTAATACCGAGTATTTACTTTGAAAAAATTAACAAAAACGACAAATACCGAGAAGTACCAAGCAGTACCGAGAAGTACCGAGCAGTACCGAGAAGTACCGAGCAGTACCGAGAAGTACCGAGCAGTACCGAGAAGCACCGAGAAGCACCGAACAGTACCGAGCAGCAACAAACAATATATTATATATAAAATACTAAGATATTTATTCTAAATACCGAGTATTAATCCTGAATACCGTGTTATACCCAGAAGTACCAAGAAGCACCGATCAGGGCCGAACAGTACCGAGCAGTACCGAGCAGCAACGAACATTATATTATATATATAATATTAAGATATTTATTGTAAATACCGAGTAATTACTCTGAATACCGAGTTGTACCGAGAATTACCAAGAAGTACCTAGAAGCATATATCAGCACCGAACAGTACCCAGCAGTACGAGGCAGTAAAGAACAAAATATTATATATAAAATAATAAGATATTTATTGTAAATACCGAGTATTAACTCTGAATACCGCGCTGTACCGAGCAGTACCGAACAGCACTGAACAGTACCGAATAGTACCGACCAGCACCGAATACCGAATATCGATTAGTACCGAGCATTACTTCATGAACTCAGATTGATTTGAAACGTTCTCACAGTATACATTCAAATTTTTATACTAAAAAAGAACCTTAGTAAGTAAACCCTAACCCTAAAAATACGATTTTATTTTTTTTTTAACCAGATTACCTATATAACAAGAATGAAAGTACTTCGGAAGAAATTTCTAACCTCAGGCATTGTTTCTCTGGTGGTATTCGATCGGAAATTTGCTTCAAACTCATGGCAAATGCTTACGATCGAACTACGAAGGAAAGGAATAGTTACACAAGTCGCTTCGTCTTTGCATCTAGTATAGCGAAATGAAAATCTACAGGGTAGGAATATATTTAAAATATAACCATACCGTGATGGGTTGGTTGTCGGGTTATCATGGATTTAAATTTCGCACGTGTGACAAACCCATTATTCGCCGGGTCGGGTCCGCGGTTTTGCGCCTGCTATGTGGCGCGATCTCAGCGCTCGCCGAACGTAGCTCTACGTCCGGTCAGCGGACCAAATAAAAGCTCCTCATATATAGGGCTCAAAACAACAAAAGACACAAAGACTAAAATGCCCTCTAGGCTATAACACAAACTAATCTCTCACAAGGGTACAATGATAAAGACTAAAACATAAACAAAAATAATGAATAAAATGCATCATAAATAAATACTCTTAATAGTAGCCATCGATCTACGATTCCTCCGGTGATAGGCGCGTCGAAATCTTCAACCGTTCTCCTCATCAATTTCAATGTGAAATTTATTAAAACATTTTGCTTTTTTCTTCTATATAACTACATAAGTGTACAAGTATAGTAACCATCTTATCTTAATTTTATTTTCAAAGCTTCACTAATTGGAGGAGGAAATTATAAGATCTTATGAAAAAAACTTTGAATTTCATCATTCAAGTTACAACTACAAAGAGGTCAGTTGCCCACAAAGTTAATGTATTTAATTTTAAAATGACTGCATTTATTTATTATGTGTATTTTATGCTTCATATTATGATTTTGTTAAATTTTTTTAATATTTGTGCACATGATTACATCATTATTGCATAAATTATATAATTTTTTAATATAATTAGTATTTATTACATCATCCGATTCAACTTTAGTTTAAACCTGATTGGACCATCGAACCATGAACCACTCCTGATTTGTTGTCCGATCTGATTTTCACAACCTTGATATTAGCAATACGCTTATGCAATTTATTGAAAATGACCACGGCCATTTATTCGGCCACCATACACAATGCGCTTATCCAATGAACAGAAATGGCAAGTAAGGATGTTTATCTCAAAATTGATACTCTGGTATGTAGCAAAAACGAATCTGTAGTCAAAAATGAAAAACAAGTAACAAACTTTTCAGTCATGAAAGCCATCTCTCTGCAAAGCAAAGTAAAACTTAATACTTGACCCCACCCCGTATGGAGCTACATACATCTGACACGACCTTTTAGTATGTATGATTAGAGTACTATAGACCAGATCAATTAATTTGACAGATCCAACTATCGAAGCTTGCATGTCACCCTTCATGAGCATCAGTCTTTAATCTTGGCAAGTTAAAAAAATTATATAAAATCTACTTACATGTTCCAATATTCAAAATGTAGTTACAATTATTATAAAAAAATAATACCTCATTTCCAATTAATTACAAAAAACTATCACTCTTGACCCAGGTTTTAAAAACCGGACCGGACCGGCCGGTTCAACCGGTTCAACCGTGAACCGGCCAGTTGTCCGATCCGGTCCAGCTCAAAAACCGGCTTCGCAGAGAACCGGCCTGAACCGGACTGAACCGGCGGTTCCGTTGTCCGGTTCGGTTTTCACAACCTTGCTCTTGACAATGGTGAATGGCTTGTAGAATTTAACACATGCAAAATTGTTAAGGAACTATATTTGATCTTTTTCAAACATGAGATTATGTATAGAAATTTATGACTCTGAACCCACTGAAATACATATCAATAGGGAAGAAATCCCGAAATAAATACAGCATCTTCACATAACTTAAATTCAACTCATGCCTTTAACTGTTCAAGGCTAGATTTATGCACACAAACTTTAACTCTGTCAGATTGTAAGAACCGGATTGCCCGTTCAAATGAACCAGCCCTATTTAACTACAAAGGGCGACATATGATCGAACATGAACAAACGGATGGAGCAGGTGAGCTGAACACGGACACAGACAAGGGTTGGCGGGTTCGGATCGCATTTTTGAGCGAGGGATCGAGAGCACGAGTGAAAAGTAATGACTCCTCCTAAGTAATATCTTCATTTCACTCACTCCCGTAAGGGCAAAACACGTGAGAAAGTTTCAGACCAGAGAAACGGACAGGGAGGAAGAAGAAAGAGACGGAAAATAATGTTATGTATTAAATATAAATGTAAATGAAAATGGTTGTACCTTTATTGGTACATTTATATGGTGCTCATGTACTAATTGAAATGAAAAAAGAATAAATATTAAATGAAAAAAATGAATGAAATTGAAAAAGAATATGCATGTGTAATAAAAAAAATAAAAATAAAAAGAATATGCATGTGTAATTTTATACATGCTTAAATATTATATATCAATGATTATTGTCCATGAGTTTACCATATAAACTCAAACTATAATATTAAAATTTTCAAGTCTCCTGATAAGTAGAAATGACTGAAAGAGATGAATATGTATATAGAAGAAGGCGATCGAATGAAAACAGGTAAGATTTTGGCTTATGTTTATGTTTACAATTTATATTTTTATTAGTGGCTATTCAGTTTCATATGGAATGGAATGTAGTTGATAGATAATTGATTATGAATTTAAGTTTGAAAGAATGTATTAATCGTCCTACTATCTGCTCCAATCTCATTAATTTGAGCCTTCGGGCCGGATTGTGACAGTAACAATTAAATGAAAGACCACAGGACTAAATAGAGCAGCACATATAAAATGTGAACATAATTGCATGTATAATTCACAGCCTCTAAAACAATTAACATGAAAACAAGTTGTCAGAATTCTACTTAAAATTTTATTTTGAAGTGAAAAAGTAAAACTTGCAATCACTATGTAGCTAATCAGCAAAGTAAACATTAAAAAAAAATGTTAAATGAACAAACCTTCAATGGCTCTGGACACCTGCTAATGTAATCCTTCAAAGTTTTTCGGCTAGCTTCAAGGGTATCTCCACCAGTAAAAACTACAATCATGTAGTCAACAATCTTATCACCAAAGAGGGTTTTCAAACTCTGTATAGCAGCCTCTTCTTCTCTTGTAAAGCGGGAACTGATAGAGAACACCATAAGTACAGCATGGAGACCATCTTTGGCCAGATCTATACATCTTACTATCTCTCTACCAATGAACTCAGAGCCAGTTGAAAAATCAAATAATCCTAAAGGGGAGAACAATAATCCTAATTAAGAGTTCAGCTAGCTGTAAAAGCTTTATCGCAGACCAATATAAAAGAAAATTGAAAGAAAAACCAAAATACAATGCAGGAATTAGAAGCAAAATTGTAAGGTACCAATAAAGATTAAATGGAAACTGAAGCAAGCAGGTAAATTTGCAAAATAGCCAAAAAGATGCCTTGTTTTTTGAACCCTCCCAACTATGTCCCTTGTTCTTTACCGGCATCATAGGTCCATATTGGTGTTTCCCTTTGACGGTTAGCTTAATATTTTGGGGATGAAAATGCAAACAACAAAAAATAAACAATAAGTCTTTATCCCGCTACTAGGGTCGGCTAAATGAATCTTTTTCTCTCCATTGTGTCCTATTAAGAGTCAATTTATCATTTAATTCTAATGAAAAAAAAGGTTATTTTGTTATACTTTCTAACCAAATCTTTTTAGATCTACTTCTACATTTTTAACATAGCTCAGATCTAATACATCAAGTCTCTAATAAGGTCATCGGAATGCCAACATTTTATGTGACAAAACCATCCAAGATGACTCTCTTTAATCTTATTTTTCACTGTAGCTGCTCTAAAATTTTCACATATATACTCATGGATGAAAATGCCCTTGGTTCAAAATTTAAATTTCACATTTACAATCTCTATGCAAGACATCACATCCAGGAGATGTACTGACCATACGACACTCCATAAATTGTAAAGTCAATGTGAGTGCTTAGATCCAAAAGGTAATGGGTGCATTGTGTTGGTAAGTCAAGGACATTTAGGTCATTTAAACTATTGCTAAAGGATATCAGTTCTTGAAACGCCTAAATACACTAGTAAAAGAAATTAGGCCGATGTTTGAGGTGTAAATTAATAAAAAAACTAGTTAAAACCTCTCAATAATAGCTGAGGCGGTATTGCTTCCACCAAATAAATATGAAGTGAGGGGAGCGGTTTTCAAAATAAAATAGAGGTATTTTAAATTGAGTAGAATAAGAATGGAAATTTTCAATTTTTTAATTCATCAAAAACAAGCCAGTTGGTGTTAAGAAGATAGATAGATTACCTTTTAATCTAAACGATCAGGTAGAAAAAAACACTAGTTCCTATTCAAAGAAATTTCTTATACTTCATTGGAAGTACCAGATGTGCTCCTCCAAGAAATATTGCAACCCAAATACAAAACTCCTTAAAGTTTTGTTGAAATTTATATTTGGAAAACTGTTACTTAAATCACATCTACAAGAATTACTGATAAATGAAAACAATATTCGTACAACAAACAATTTATGTAGTATTTAAATTGGGCACGAATAATTGGTCAGCAACCTGGCACAATAATAACTATAACTAGAATAAACACACAAAAACATCATCTTATTCTCATAAACCTTAGAAGCTATCAACGCATAATACTGAAACACTAAAAGCAAAGGTATTGGATGATTTTGGATGCTGAAATCAACTGGGAGATGCTTGTCTATGAAGCTGATCAAGCCCATCCTCGCCCTTGCCAACCCATCCCGAAAATAACCAAGCCTGGAGATAAGAAGTTGGATTCAGCTTGAACTGGTATGTTTATCGTTTCATTTATCAATGCAGCCACAAGAAACCACAGTACAAAATAGTAGTGAAGCAATGAATACAGAACTCACAAAAAAATGCATTCAGAAAGACTTTGGAAACGATAAGAAGTCCATTACTAGCTATTAAGGGACACAAAACTGTAGATGTGCTAAATTCATATACCATCTAACATATGCCTGCTTTATATTAAGTTCAAGATTTCACGAAGTCTGACTAAAGGAACTATTATCCAAACGAACGCCAAAATCCTAAGAAAGGCCATGCAGTATAACTGCATTAAGAAAAGAAAATCATACCTAAAGCAATAAAGCTTGATTTACCATTGAAAAAAAAAACGAAATGCTTAACACCTTTTACAAAATAATACTCTAGGAATAAGGGCATGTAGCAAAACACAATAACATTTTGTCACTTCCAAAATCCAACATGTAACAATGAAACTTAGACCCCAGATTCCAGACAATATTTCCCCAAATAAGATATTGATAACAAATGCAGTGGCAAAATAAAAGAATTATTTTACTGTTTTTATGATTTACAAAGGTAGGTCAACTATATTTCTCAAAATCAATTTGGATTCATGCCAGATAGGTCAATTATGGAAGTCATACATTTATTAAGAGGTTTGATGGAGAAATATAGAGAAAATAAAGAGGATCTACATATGATATTTATTGATTTAGAGAAAGCATATGATAAAGTTCCAAGAGAAGTGCTATGGAGAGTTCTTGAAAAGAAAGGAGTTAATAATGCTTATATTCAAATCATTAAAGATATGTATGAAGGAGCTATTATTTGTGTTAAAACACAAGGTGGTTTGACCAAGTATTTTCCTATTTCGGTTGGGTTACATCAAGGATCAACTTTAAGCCCATATCTCTTTACTTTAGTCATGGATGTTCTCACTAGATATTTGCAAGAGGATGTACCTTGGTGTATGCTTTTTGCTGATGATATTCTTCTTGTTGATAAGACTAGAGAGGGAGTTGAAGGTAAACTTGAATTATGGAGGTCAACCTTAGAGTCATAAAGATTTTCTCTTGAGTAGATCTAAACCGGAATATATGAAGTTTAATTTTAGTAATAATAGACCTAGTGAGGAGATTGTGACTTTGGGCGATCAAGTCAATAATAAGAGAACACGTTTTAGATATCTTGGATCTATTGTTCAAAGTGATGGTGAAATAGATGGGGATATTATCAGCAGAATTCAAGTTGGATAGTTGAAGTGGAGGAATGCATCAGGCTTGTGTGATAAATAAGTTCCCCTCAAACTTAAGAGAAAATTCTATAAGATGGTGGTGAGGTCTGCAATGTTTTATGGTGCCAAATGTTGGCCATTAAATTAAAAGAGAAGCATAATACTAAATTAAGTGTGGCATAGATGAGGATGCTCAGGTGGATGAGTAGCTTTACCCTTTAGAGATAGGATACGAAATGAGCATATACGTGAAAAGGTTGGAGTAGCTCTAGTAGAAGATAAGATTAGAGATAGTCGCCTTAAATGGTTTGGTCACATAAAACGGCGGCCTTCCAATGACCTGGTTAGGAAAGTAGAGGTATTAGATTTGACTTCTGTTAAGAAAGGTAGAGGCAGACCTAAAAAGACTTGGTTAGAAAATATTAGAAATGATCTTTCTCTATTAGATTTAAACAAGAATTTGATTTTTAATATGACACAATGGAGAAAAAGGATTCATGTAGCCGACCCCACATAGTGGGATAAAGGCTTGATGTTGTTGTTGTTGTTGTTGTTGATGATGTATGATTTACAAACCTCAGAAGGCTGTTATTACTGTAATTAATCAGAATGCACATCTTAACAGACATTGTATATTATTCTCTGAGATATTATAGAAAACACGATCAACAATATAATTGCCAATTGTAGATAAACTTATCATGAATTCTATCTTTTTCAATAATCTAATAATATTTACAAGAAAGGAAAAAACTTCAACTCAAACTTGAAGCCCAAAGTTTCTTGATGAGGAGCCTCCAAGACTTAACTTATAAAAGCTTTTTGGTTCTAATTTTGTGCCATTTGGCACTCTGACTTTATTCCACATGACAATCTGATTTGAAATAGCAAGAAAGTGTTAACTGTGTGATAAACATAACACTTTTGAATTAAACTATACATCAGCAACAAAGCTCTCACACCCTACCACTACCTTTTTAGTATGAGATAGTTCTAAGGCAGAAGCATAACATCACCCAATTTATAGCCTGGGAAATATTATTAGATTATTCAAAAACCGAGAAAAAAAATATCCTTATAACCATGCAGTATTACAAAATTTCCAGAATCAAACAAAGAATACAGTTACCAGGAGTGTCGATAACATTTACAGCACGTCCGTCCTTAAAAATAGCGCTTTTCAGTTCAGAAGTACATGTTACCCCACATGGACTAAGATCAGAAATGAAGGCTTCTCTTCCAAGAATACTGTTTCCTGTTGCACTCTTGCCATTACCTGTTTTCCCCACAATAGCAAGAGAAATGGAATTGCTTGCAGGAGTTAGTTCCCAATTCTCTAGCAGATCTACCAGATCATCCTCCATTGTGTAAAATAACGCAATAATCTGCCAAAAAAATACAAATAAAACTGATTAAATTGGGAAGAAAAGCTTGGCAAGCTTGTGTTTTTGAGAGGTTGAAAAAAAATAAACTTCCATGGGAAGAAACATACATTGAAAAAGGGTATAGTGGGAAAAAATCAGGAATCACAAATAGTAAATCATAAAGAAATAAAGTTAACAGATTATAGAATTTGCATTGGCCCCCAATGTCTTTTCCATGACATTGGAGCTCTTAGAACATGTGCATCAGTATGCTACTCGACATCCTATCCATAGAAAGCATCCTTTTCTAAGCTTTAGCGAAATCATCTACAAGTTTGCAAATTCTTGGACCTTGTTCAACGTTGCTTTCAATACCCCGCATCACAAGAGGATGAAGTGGCCATTACCTAGATCTGTGGTCTGGAACATAGTTCTTTCTCTGATTCAAGCATAATTCCCACTGAAACCCAAACAATGCAAATTTATATCAGTAATCCAATGTTCCTATAGCCCTTACCTAAGCCAAATGGGGCCTCAGGCAAACTAAAATTTTATATGCTCATTCCCTTCTGTTCATTCATGCAGCTTTAAGTGTTTACAGGAATCATGTTTGAAGTTCTTCGAGGCCTTTCCTAACCATGTTTGATGTTGTAAAATTACTGATCTTGAATGAAAACTTCTTATATCTGGATGTATAGTAAAATTATAAATAAAAATTACGATAATGGTATAACTTGTAGCACCCTACTGTCACCCCTACTTTGAATGCCTTGATGCTATTATCGAACACCCTAGCATACCTGACCAAATGATTTTGCCTGCTAAATCCACTGTGCTTGCAGTTACGTCTTTCAACAACTGCAACCACCTTTCAATCCAACATTATATTGATCAATTATAGCATGGAGAGTTATAATTTTATTTTAGAACCTAAATAACTTGGTATAATATCTTGCACCATACCATGCTAGTGTCAAAAATAATGGCAGGCTCATACACTGTTAAGGAGTATGCATTACTTCATGGATGCTAGCAGCTGTGCTAAATTATTGGCATGCAACTAGCCGTCAGGAATTAGCATATGACATAAACAGCACTGTAGGCGTAGTAATTTATCTAGTAAAAAATTATTTTCAGTTTACTTTGGCAAAATGTGATGGAGAATTTAAACAGAAGTGAGTCAGTTTGTTTTCACTTTACATCCTGCAACTAAATGGTATGGAAGCATCAGCTACATCAACGGTATGATCCTTAAATTGCAAGAGAGAAATGATAATGTCAATGGTCAATTCAAGTAAACTCTTGGAAAAAATAATTTCCTTCTATGAATAGAACTCGTTAAGTTTGGGCTCTAGGCCTTGACAGGCCAGGTTTCATAGAATTTCTAACGAGTAAGATTACTTCATCAGCATAATAAAGAACACTAGTGTTACATTTATCAAGGACTAAAGAATGATTTAGCCTACAACAACAACAACAACATCAAGCTTTTGCCCAACTACGTGTGGTCAGCTACATGAATCCTTTTTTTCCATTGTGTCCGGTTAAAAGTCAAATTCTCATCTAAATCTAATAAAGAAAGATCATTTCTAATATTTTCTAACCAAGTCTTTTTAGGTCTATCTCTACCTTTCTTAACATAAGTCAAATCTAATACCTCAACTTTCCTAACCGGGTCATCGGAAGGCCTCCGTTTAATGTGACCAAACCATCTAAGGCGACTCTCTCTAATCTTATCTTCCACTGGAGCTACTCCAACCTTTTCACGTATATGCTCATTTCATATCCTATCTCTAAGGGTTAAGCCACTCATCCACCTAAGCATCCTCATCTCTGCAATACTTAACTTAGTATTATGCTTCTCTTTTAATGGCCAACATTCGGCACCATAAAGCATTGCAGGTCTCACCACCATCTTATAAAATTTTCCCTTAAGTTTGAGGGGGACTTTTCTATCGCACAATAAGCCCGATGCATTCCTCCACTTTAACCATCCAACTTGAATTCTGCTAATCATATACCCATCAATTTCAGCATCACTCTGAACAATAGATCCAAGATATCTAAAACGTGTACTCTTATTAATGGTTTGATCGCCCAAAGTCACAATCCCCTCACTAAGTCTATTTCCACTAAAATTACACTCCATATATTCAATTTTAGATCTACTCAAGCGAAAACCTTTAAGACTCTAAATTGACCTCCATAATTCAAGTTTACCTTCAACTCCCTCTCTAGTCTTATCAACAAGAAGAATATCATCAGCAAAAAGCATGCACCAAGGTACATCCTCTTGCAAATGTCTAGTGAAAATAAAGTGGTTAATAATGTTTATATTCAAGTCATTAAGGATATGTATACAGGAGTTGTTACTTGTGTTCAAATACAAGGTGGTTTGACTAAATATTTTCCTATTTTAGTTGGATTACATCAAGGATAAGCCTTAAGCCCATATCTTTTTGTTTTAGTCAGGGAAGTTCTCACTAGATATTTGCAAGAGGTTTTACCCTGATGTATGCTTTTTTTCGATGATATTCTTCTTGTTGATAAGACTAGGAGGGAGTTGAAGGTAAGCTTGAATTATGGAGATCAATCTCAAAGTCTAAAAGTTTTAGTATGAGCAGATCTAAAACCAAATATATTGAGTGTACTTATAGTATTAATAGATCTAGTGGGGGATTGTGGCTTTTGGGTAATCAAGTCATTAATAAGAGTACACATTTTAAATATATTGGGTCTATTGTTCAAAGTGATGGTGAAATAGAAGGAGATATTATTAGTAGAATTCAAGTTGGATGGTTGAAGTGGAGGAATGCGTCGGGCTTGTTATGAGATAGAAAAGTCCCCCTCACACTTAATAGAAAATTCTATAGGATGGTGGTTAGACCTGCAATTCTTTATGGTGCAGAATGTTGGTCATTAAAATAGAAGCATAATATTAAGTTAAGCATTGCAAAGATGAGGATGCTCAGGTGGCTGAGTGGTTTAACTCTTAGAGACAGTATATAAAACAAGCATATACGTGAAAAGGTTGGAGTAACTCCAATGGAAGATAAGATTAGAGAGAGTCAACATAGATGGTTTGGTCACATAAAATGGCGGCCTTCCGATGACCTGGTTAGGAGAGTAGATGTATTAGATTTGGCTTATCTTAAGAAAAGTTGAGGTAAACTTAAAAAGACTTGGTTAAAAATATTAGAAATGAACTTTTTTTATTAGATTTAAATGAGAATTTGACTCTTAACATGACACAATGAAGAAAAAGATTTATGAAAATGACCCCACGTAGTAGGATAAAGGCTTGATGTTGTTGTTGTTGTTGTTGTTGTTGTTGTTGTTTTTTAATGTTGTTGTTGTTGTTGTTGCATTGTTAATAGGTTTGATTGAGTTGATAATGGTCCTAGTTCTGCCAGGCCAAGTAGGGTCAAGTTTCAAATGAGAATGTTCTACTAATTGAAATTAGAATTTCAGTGATTTTACTTCTATTCGTTTTCTCTATAAGTTTCACTTTCACCATACCAATTAAAAGTACAGGGTTTTAAGGGATATCAACCGCTGAAGAAATTTACCTTAACTTATTCTTATGATCTATAGCATTAGGTGTCAACGTGTTTAGGAACTTCATTGTAATTGTTGAACAATGGGAAAACTTTGTATAAATTTCATTGCTAGAGAAGAATGCATAAAGATAAATAGGATGGTCACAATAGCCAAGTGATAAAAGCAGATGTTATCTTCAATTAAAAAGACAAAATCAAACATAGAAATAATTAAAACTTTCTCATAATATTAATTCCAATCATAGACTTTTCAACACTCCCCTCAAGATAGAGCATGTATATAAATAAGCTCTAATATAACTAGAAAATTTCAAGTGGACCAAAAACTTTGGTAAAAATATATGCTAGTGTTAGACCAGAACCGGCTGATCCAACCCTAGGGCTGGTTATTCTAGACAGCCAAGCCAACCGCCGGCCCCCTTGTGGGGCCCATTGTTTGAAGAGGAAGGGGTGAATTTAGGCATGATTGGATTAAAGAGGGGGCGACTGATCTTGTGGGGCCCATTGCTTGAAGAGGAAGGGCTGTTTTAGGGATGATTTGATTTAGGGAGGGGTTGTTTGGTAATTGGGATCATATTTGTATGATTTAAATAGATGAGATTGTTTAGGGTTAAGATTAGTTGGATATTTGCTGAATTTTAGAGAGTTCCTAGGGTATGCTTGGGCTCTAGTCTTCGGCTTGAGTGTGGGAGAGACAGATCAACCTCTCCCATTGAGGATCCATTGTATATTGTTCATTTGCTTTCATCTTTTACCAATAAAAATATTTATTTCAAGTAATTTCTTCCAAATTTTTCTATAATCTATTTTTGCAAGTGCTGAAATTCATATTCAACAAGGGAAATTCTTATGCCTACAAGCATTTCCTATCAGCTAGTAATAATGAGCTGGGAATATATGGTGACAATCTTCTTCAATAGTACTGCTTCTCGTATAAAATAACAATCAACATCAATATATTGGGTTTTCTCATAAAATAAAATATTGCTAGCAATGTGGAAAGCAACACAGTTATCACAACTAAAGATCAGAGATTGTGAAACTAGAAAACTAATTTCCCTTAGAAGGGTATTAACCCAATAATATGGTGCCGAATGTTGGCCATTAAAAGAGAAGAATAATACTAAGTTAAGTGTGGCAGAGATGAGGATGCTCAGGTGGATGAGTGGCTTTACCCTTAGAGATAGGATACAAAATGAGCATATACGTGAAAAGGTTGGAGTAGCTCCAGTAGAAGATAAGATAAGAGAGAGTCGCCTTAGATGGTTTGGTCACATAAAAAGGCGGCCTTCCGATGACCCGGTTAGGAGAGTAAAGGTATTAGATTTGACTTGTGTTAAGAAAGGTAGGGGTAGACCAAAAAAGACTTGGTTAGAAAATATTAGGAATGACCTTTCTTTATTAGATTTAAACGATAATATGACTTTTAATATGACACAATGAAAAAAAAGGATTCATGTAG